>NW_027202936.1:0-128182 GCF_024711535.1 Dipodomys merriami | reverse complement strand
ACTCTAACCCTCATCCTCATACTAAACCAAACCCTCACCTTAACCCTCACACTAACCCTCACCCTAACCCTAACGCTAACCCTAAACCTCACTCTCACCCTAACCCTCACTCTTATCCTTATCCTCACACTAACCCTAACCCTAACCCTAATCCTCACATTAACCTTATACCTCACCCTAACCCTACCCCTACCCCCTCAACCTACCCTTCACCCTAACCCTAACCCTAATCCTCACATTAACCTTATACCTCACACTAACCCTACCCCTACCCCCTCAACCTACCCTTCACCCTAACCCTAACCCTAATCCTCACATTAACCTTATACCTCACCCTAACCCTACCCCTACCCCCTCAACCTACCCTTCACCCTAACCCTAACCCTAAGCCTAACTCTGACACTAACCCTATCCCAAACCCTCAACTTCACCCTAACCCTTACCGTCACCGTCACCCTAAACCTCACCCTAAACCTAACCCTCAACTACACCTCACCCTAACCCTAACCCTAACCCTCACCCTAACCCTCACCCTAATCCTAACCCTATCCCTAACCCTCACCCTAACCCTAAACCTACCCCTAAACCTAACCCTCACCCTCACCCTAACCCTTACCCTCACCCTAACACTAAAACTAACACTCGGCCTAACTATCATCCTAACCCTCACACTAACCCTAAACCTCACCCTAACCATAACCGTAACCCTCAGCCAAACCCACTTCTTAAACCTAACCCTAACTCTCAACCCAACCCTAACCCTAACCCTAACTCTAACCCTCATCCTAACCCTAAACCTCACCCTCACCCTCACCCTCACCCTCAGCCTAACCCTAACCCTAACCTAAACCTAACCCTGACCCTCACACTCACCCTCACTCTAACTCTAACGCTAACCCTAACCCTGAACCTGACACTAACCCCAACCCTATCACTAAACCTCACCCTCACCCTAAACCTAAACCTCACTCTCACCCTAACCCTAACCCTAACACTCACCCTAAACCTAAGCCTTAACCTAAACCTCACCCTCACCTTAAACCTCACCCTAACCCTTACCCTCACCTGAACCCTAAACCTAACCCTCAGCCTAACCCTCATCCTAACCCTAACCCTAAACCTAACCCTCACCCTAACCTTAACGGTAATCCTAACCCTAACCCTCACATTAACCCTAACCCTCAACCTCACCCTCAACCTCAACCACATCCTAACCCTAACCCTACCCCTAATCCAAACACTAACCCTAACCCTCACCCTAACTCTAAACCTAACCAAAACCCTCACACTAATCATAAATCTAACCCTAAACCCTCACCCTAACCCTAATCCAAAACCTTACCCTCACCCTCACTGTAACACTTACCCTCATTCTAAACCTTACCCTCACCCTAACCCTAAACGTAACCCTCAGCCTAACCCTCATCCTAACCCTAACCGTCACCCTAACATTAACCCTAACCGTAAACCTGACCCTCATCTAAACCCTAACCCTCAACCTTACCCTCAACCTCACCCTCATGCTCACACTAACCCTCACTCTAACCCTAACCCTAACCCTAATCCTCACCCTAAACCTAACTCTAACCCTCACCCTCATACTAACCCTAAACCTCACCTTAACCCTCATCCTAAACCTAACCCTAACCCTAACGCTAACCCTAACCCTCACTCTCACCCTAACCCTCACCCTAACACTTATCCTCACAGTAACCCTAACCCTAACACTAACCCTCACCCTAACCCTAACCGAACCCTCACCATCCCCCCAACCATCACCACCACCCTAACACTCACCTACACCCACACACTCACTCTCAGGCTCACCCCCACCCTAACCATCACCCTCACCCTAAACATCACTCTAACCCTAATCCAAACACTAACTTTAACCCTAATCCTCACCCTAACCCTAATCCTCAACTTAAACCTCACCCTCACCCTAATCCTCAACCTAACCCTAACCCTAAGCCTTTCCTAAGCAAATCCCTCACCCTCACCCTAACCCTAATCAGAACCCTAACCCTAATCCTAAACCTAACCCTAATGCTAACCTTAAACCTCAACCTCTCCATAACCCTCACACTAACACTTACCCTCAAACTAAACATAACCCTAATCCTAACCCTCACACTCACCCTAACCATAATACTCACACTAACCCTAATCCTCAGCCGAAACCTAACCGTCAGCCTAAACATCACCCTAACTCTAACCGTCAACCTAACCCTCACACTCACCCTAACCCTAACCCTAATCCTAGCCCTAACTCTAACACTAACCCTAAACCTCAACCTAACCCTCACCCTAACCTTAACCCTAAAACTAACCCTAACCCTAACCCTCAACCTAACCCTCAAACTAACCCTAAACCTAACCCTAAACCTCACCCTCAGCCTCACCCTAATCCTAACCCTAAAACTAAACCTCACCCTAACCCTAAACCTAAGCCTCAACCTCACCCTCACCCTCACCATAACTCTAACCCTAACACTGACAATAACACTAATCCTTACCCTAAACCTAACCCTAACCCTAACCATAATGCTAACACTCACCCTCACCCTAACCCTAATCCTCACCCTAACCCTCACCCTCACAGTAACCCTAACCCTCATACTAACTCTCACCCTAAACCTAACCCTAACCTTAAACCTTACCCTAACACTAACCCTAATCCTCACCCTCACCCTAGCCCTGAACCTAACCCTAATTGTAACCCTAATCCTCATCCTAACCCTCACCCTAACTCTAACCCTAACCCTCACCCTAACCCTAAACCTAACCCTAAATCTCACCCTAACCCTAAACTTAATCCTCACCCTCACCCTTAGCCTCAACTTCACTCTACCCCTAACACGAACAATAAACCTATCCCTAAACCTAACCCTAAACTTCGCACTCACCTTCACCCTTACCCGAATCATAACCCTAAACCTAACCCTTACCCTAACCCTCCCCCTAACTCTCACCCTAATACTAACTCTAACCCTAAACTTCACCCTCACCCTAAACCTAACTCTATCCCTAACTCAAACCCTAAACCTAACCCTAACAATAACCCTAACACAAATCCTAACCCTCACCCTAACCATAAACATCACCCTAACCCAAACCCTCACCCTAACACTTACACTCACACTAACACTAATCCTAACCCTAAAACTAACCCTCACACTAACTCTAACCCTAAGCCTAACACTAAACTTCAATGTAACCCTCAGCCTCACCCTAAACCTAACACTAACCCTATCCCTAAAGCTCACCCTCACCCTCCCCCTAACACTATATCTAACCATAAACCTCACCCTCACCCTCACTCAAACCCTAACCCTAAACCCCACCCTAACCCTAACCCTAACCCTCACCCGAACCCTCACGCTCACTGTAACTCTAACCCTAACCCTAACAATAGCATTAACCCTAACCCTAACCATCACCCTAACCCTAATCCTCACCCCAACCCTCACCCTCAGCCTAACCCTAAGCCTAAACTTAACCCTCACCCTAACCCTCACACTCAACCTCACCCTAACCCTAATCCTAAACTTAATCCTATCCCTAAACCTCAACCTAACCCTCACCATCACCCTAACCCTAACACTAATCCTATCCCTAAACCTCACCCTAACCCTCCCTCTAACACTAACTCTAACCCTAAACCTCACCCTCACCCTAACCCTAAACCTCACCCTAAACCTCACTCTAACCCTAAACCTCAACCTCATCCTCCACCTCACCGTAACTGGAACCCTAATCCTAACAATAACACTAACCCTAACAGTAACACTAACCCTAACCGTAACAGTAACCCTAAGGGTAACCATAAACCTCACCCTCAGCCTCATCCTCAGCCTAACCCTAAGCCTAACCCTAACCCTAACCCTCACCATAAACCTAACCCTAACCCTAAACCTATACCAAACCTTAACACTAAACTTAACCCTGACACTAAACCTAACCCTAATCCTCAGCTTCACCCTCACCCTAATGCAAACCCTAATCCGAACCCTCACCCTAACCCTAGCCTAACCCTAACCCTAATCCTAACCTTCAAACAAACTCTACTCTAAACCTAATCCTAAACCTAACCTTATCCCTAAACCTAACCCTCACTGTAACCCTCAACCTAGCCCTCACCCTAACCCTAATCCTAACCCTAAACCTCATCTTAACTCTTACCCTAACCCTAACCCTATCCCTCACCCTCATGCTCGGCCTAAGCCTAAACCTAAGCCTAACCCTAACCCTAAACCTCACCAGAACCCTAAACCTACCACTAACCCCAACTCTAACCCTAAACCTCACTCTCACGCTAACCCTAACTCTAACCTTAACCCTAAACCTCATTCTAACCCTCACCCTCAACCTAACCTGAACCGTAACCCTAACCCTAACCCTAACAGTACCCCTAACCCTAACAGTAGCCCTCACCCTAACAATAACCCTCACCCTAACACTAATCCTAACCCTCACACTAACTCTCAAACTAACCCTAACCATCAACCTAACCCTAAAACTCACCCTAACCCTAACACTAACCTCACCCTCACCCAAGCCCTCACCTTAAACCCTAAGCCTCATCCTCACCCTAAACCTCACCCTAATCCTAACACTAATCCTCAATCTAACCCTCACCCTACCCCTAACCCTCACCCTAACCCTAACTCTAGCCATAAACATCACCCTCACCCTAACCCTAACTCTAACCCTAACCCTAACACTAAACTTCACCCTAACCCTAACACTAACCCTCACATTAACCCTAACATTCACCCTCACTCTCACCCTCAGCATTACCCTAAGCCTAAGCCTAACACTAACCCTAACCCTCACACTAACCCTAACCCTAACACTAACCTTAACCCTAACCCTCAACTTCAACCTCACCCTCAACCTAACCCTAAACCGAACGCTAAACCTAACCCTAATACACACACTCACACTCACCCTAATCCTAATCCTAACGCTAACCTTAACCCTAACCCTAAACATCCCCCTAACTCTCACCCTAACCCTAACGCTATCACTAACCCTAACCCTAACCCTCAACCTAACCCTTATCCTAACCCTACTCTAACCCTAAATCTCACCTTCAGCCTAACCCTAACTCTAACCCTAACCCAAACCATAAACCTCACCCTAACCCTAATCCTAAACCGCATCCTTACCCTCACCCTCACCCTACCCGTAACCCTAAACCTAACCCTAACAATAACCCTAACCCTATTCCTAACCCTCACCCTAACCATAAACCTCACCCAAAACCAAACCCTCAACCTAAAACTTACCCTCACCCTAACACAAACTCTAACCCAAAAACAAACCTTCACCCTAACCCTCCCCCTAACCCTATATCTAACCCTCAACCTGACCCTCACCCTCACCCTAACCCTAACACTAAACCACACCCTAACCCTAACCCTAGCACTCAACCTCATGTTCGGCCTAAGCATAAGCATAAGCATAAGCCTAACCCTAACCCTAACCCTCACCCTAACCCTAATACTAACACTAACCCTAACTCTAACCCTAAACCTCACACTCACCATAACCCTAACTATAACCCTAACCCGAAACCTAAACCTAAGCCTAAACCTAACCCTCACCCTCACCCTCACCATAACCCTAACCCTAACCCTAACCCTAACAATAACCCTCATCCTAACCATAACCTTCACCCTAAACCTAACCCTCACCCTAACACCCACCCTCACACTAACCCTAAACATCACCCTAACCCTAAACCTCACCCTAACTCTAACCCTCACCCTCAAACTAGCCCTCAACCTAACCCTAAACCTAACCATCATTCTAAACCTAATCCTCATGCCCACCCACACCCTAAGCCTAACCCTAAGCCTAAGCCAAAACCTAACCCTAACCCTCACATTCACCCTCACTGCAAACCTAATCCTAAACCTAACCCTAACTCTAATATTAAACCTCAACCTAAACCTCACCCTAACCCTGATCCTAACCCTCACCCTCACCCTCACCCTCACTGTTACTCTAACCCTAACCTTAACTGTAACACTAACCCTAACCCTAACCCAAACCCTGACCCTCACCGTAACTCTAACGCTAACCCAAACCCTCACCCTAACCCTAATCCTAACCCTCACCCTCACCCTAACCCTCACCCTCACTGTAACCCTAACCCGAATCCTAACCATAAACCTCACCCTAACGCTAACCCTAACCCTCACCCTAACACTAACCCTCACCCTCACACTAATGCTAACCATAAACCTTATCCTAACACTCACCCTAACCCTAAAACCCTAACCTTAACCCCCACCCTCACCGTCACACTCAGCCTAAGTCTAAGCCTAAGCCTAAGATTAACCCTGACCCTCACACTCACCCTCACCTTAACCCTAACCATAACACTAACCCTAACCCTAACCCTCAGACTAACCCTCACCCTAATGCTAAATCTAACCCCAAACCTCACTCTCACCCTAACCCTAAACCTCACACTCAGCCTCAACCTCCGCCTAACATTAAGCCTTACCCTAACCCCAACATTAACACTAACACTAACCCTAACCCTCACCCTACCCCTCATTCTAACCCTAACCCTAACCCTCACCATCAGCCTAGCCCATACCCAAACCCTAAGCCTAAGCCTAACCCTCACCTTAACCCTCACTCTAACCCTAACCCCAACACTCACCCTAACCATAACCCTCACACTCATGCTCACCCTAACTCTAATCCTAACCCTAACCCTAACTGTAACCCTCATACTCACCCTCACCTTAACCCTAACCCTAATCCTAAACCTAACACTAACCCTCACCCCTACACTAAACCTCACCCTAACCTTAACACTAACAATAAACCTAACCCTAAGCCTAACCCGAAACCACACCCTAAACCTAACTCTAACCCTAAACCTCACACTCACCCTAACCCTAACACTAACCCTAATCCTAAACCTCACCCTAAACCTAAACTTTACCCTAACACTTACCCTCACCCTAACACTAACACTGAACCTAACACTAACGCTCACACTAATGCTAACCATCACGCTAAACCTAAACCTCACCCTAATCCTAACCCTAACCCTCAACTTCACCCTATCCCCACCTAAATGTAACACTCATCCTTACCCTAAACCTCACACTAATGCTAACACTAATCCTCAATCTAACCCTCACCCTCACCCTAACCCTAACCCTCACGCTAACAATAACCCTCACCCTCACCCTAACCCTCATCTTTAGTATTACTGTCACCCTCATCCTAACCCTCAGCTTAAACCTAACCCTCATCCTAACCCTCACCCTAACCGTAACCCTAACCATCACCCTAACCCTAACCCTCACCCTGACCTTCAGCCTCAGCCTAACCCTAAGCCTAAGCCTAAAACTAACCCTAAACCTCACACTCACCCTAGTCCTCACCCTAACCCTAATCCTAACCCTAACCCTCATCCTAACCCTCAACCTAACCATAATCAGAACCATCACTCTAAACCTAATCCTCATCCCCACCCTCACCATCAGCCTAACACTAAGCCTAAGCCTAACCCTTAAACTAACCCTCACACTCACCCTCAGCCTAACCCTAATCCTAACCCTAACCCTAACCCTAAACCTAAACCTAAACCTAAACACCAACCTAACCCTCACCCTAACCCTAACACTCACCCTCACTTTAGTCCTCACCCTAACCCTCAGCTCAAAACTAACCCACACCTTGATCGTAACCCGAACCCTAACACTCACCCTAACCCTACCCCTAACCCTAACCCTCACACTCACCCTCACCCTCCACCTAACACTAAGCCTAACCCTAAACCCAAACCTAACCTTAACACTAACCCTAACCCTAACACTAACACAAAACATAAACCTCACCCTGAGCATCACCCTCACTGCAAACTTAAAACTAACCATAACACTAACAATAACCCTAACCCTAACCCTAACCCTAACCCTCACCCAAACCCTAACCCTAAACCTAAACCCAAACCTAACCCTAATCCTAAACCTAAACCTAACCCTAAGCCTAACCATAAACCTCATCCTAACACTCACCCTAAACCTAACGCTAACCCTCACCCTAACCCTAAACCTAACCCTCACTATCATGCTCGGCCTAAGCCTAAGCCTAAGCCTAAGCCTAACCTGAACTCTAACCCTCACCCTAAACCTCACCCTAAACCTAACCCTAACTCTAACCCTAAACCTCACCATCACCCTAACCCTAACTCTAACCCTAACCCTAAACCTCACCATCACCCTAACCCTAACTCTAACCCTAACCCTAAACCTAAACCTCACCCTAACCCTAACCAAAACTTCACCATCAACCTCACCTTAACCGTAACCCTAACCGTAACCCTAACCCTAACAATAACCCTAAAACTAAACCTAACCCTCACCCTAAACATAACCCTCAACATAACCCTAAACCTCAATCTAAACCTCACCCTCACCCTAACCCTCAGCCTAACCCTAACCCTCATCCTCACCTTAACCCTCACCCTAATCCTAACCCTCATCTTTACCCTTACCGTCACCCTCACTCTAACCCACCCCCTAACCCTAACTCTCATCCTAACCCTCACCCTAACCGTAACCCTAACCATCACCCTAACCCTGACACTTACTCTCAACCTCAGTCTCAGCCTAACCCTAATCCTAAGCCTACACCTAACCCTAACACTCACCCATACCTTAGCCCTCACCATAACCCTAATCCTAACCCTAACCCTAACCCTAACCCTCAACGTAACCATAACCTTAACCATCACTCTAAACCTAATCCTCATCCCCACACTCACCATCAGCCTAACCTAAGCCTAACCATACCCCTAAACCTAAACCTAACCCTCACTGTAACCCTAACCCTAACCATAACCCTACCCCTAATCCTCACCCTCACCCTCACCCTAAACCAAATCCTAACCCTAACACTACCCTCATCCTAACCCTCACCCTAACACTAATCCTCACCCTCACCATAACACTACCCTCACCCCCACCCTCACCCTCAGCCTAACCCTAAGACTAAGCCTAAGCCTATCCCTAACCCTCACACTCACACTCCACCTAACCCTAATCCTAACCCGAACACTATCCCTAAACCTCAACCTAACAGTCACCCTCACCCTAAGACTAACACTAACTCTAAACCTAACCCTCACACTAATTGTCCCACTAACCCTCACTCTAACCCTAAACCTCACCCTCAAACTAACCCTAACCCTAAACCTCACCCTCACCCTCAACATAACTATAACCCTAACCCTATCAATAACAGTAACGCTAACCCTAACCCTAAACCTAACCCTAACCATAAACCTCAACCTCAAACTCACCCTCACTGCAAAATTAACCCTAACCATAACACTAACTCTAACCCTGAAGCTGACCCTAACCCTAATCCTCACCCCCACCCTCACACTCAGCCTAACCCTATCTCTAACCCTAACCCTAAACCTCACCCTAACCCTAACCCTAACCCTCACCTGCAACCTCACCCTCACCGTAACTCTAACCCATACCCTAACAATAACACTAACCCTAAACCTATCCATCAACCTAAACCTAATCCTCACCCCCACACTCACCCTCAGCCTAACCCTAAGCCTAAGCCTAACCCTAACCCTAACCCTCACCCTCAATCTCACGCTAACCTTAATCCTAACCCTAACCCTATCCCTAAACCTCAACCTAACCCTCACCCTCACCCTAATGCTAACACTAAACCTAAATCTAACACTTTCCCTAACCCTCCCACTATCCCTAACTCTAAACCTAAACCTCATCAGCACCCTAACCATTAACCTTAACCCTAAACCTCACGCTAAACCTCACCCTAACCCTAAACCTCACCTGCACTCTCACCCTGACCGTAACTCTAATCCTAACCCAACAATAATGCTAAACCTAACCCTAACCCTAACACTAACCATAACCCTCACCCTGAGTCTCACCCTCACCCCAAACTTAACCCTAAACATAACACTAACAATAACCCTAAACCTAACCCTAACCGTCACTGTAACCCTAACCCTAACCCTAACCCTAAACCTTACCCTAACCCTAACACTAACCCTAATCATAATCCTCACCCTCACCCTCACCCTAACCCAAACCCTAACCCTAACCCTCACCCTATCCCTAACCCTAATCCTAAACCTAACCCTAACCCTAAACCTAACCCTAACACTAACACTAACCCTAACCCTAAACCTTATCCTAACCCTCAACCTAAACGTAACCCTAAACCTCACCCTAACCCTCACCATCATGCTCGGCCTAAGCCTAAGCCTAACCTGAACTCTAACCCTCACCCTAACCCTCACCGTAACCCTAACCCTAACACTAACCCTAAATCTAACCCTAAACCTCACCCTCACCCTAACCCTAACTCTAACACTAACCCTAAATCTAAACCTCACCCTAACCCTCACCCTGACCCTCACCCTCACCCTCACCTTAACCGTAACCCTAACCCTAATGCTAACAATAACCCTAAACCTAAACCTAACCCTTACCCTAAACATAACCCTCAACATAACCCTAACCCTCAATCTAACCCTCAACCTCACCCTAACCCTAACCCTAACACTCACCCTAACCCTCACCCTAACCCTAAGCTTAACACTCAACCAAACCCTCACCCTAACCCTAACCTTAATCCTAGTCCTCACCCTAAAGGTAACCCTAACCATCACTCTAAACCTAACCCTCACCCTCAGCCTCAGCCTCAGCATAACCCTAATCCTAAACCTAACCCTCACCCTAAACCTCACCCTCACCTTAGCAGTCACCGTAAACCTAATCCTAACACAAACCCTCACCTTAACACTCAATGTAACCATAACCCTATCCATCATTCTAAACCTTAACCTCATCCCCACCCTCACCATAAGCCTAACCCTAAGCCTAAGCCTAAACCTAACCCTAACACTAACCCTAACCGTCACTCTAACACTAACCCTAACCCTCACCCTAACACTAACACTAACCCTAATCCTCAACCTCACCCTCACCCTAAACCAAACCCTAACCCTAACCCTAAGCCTAAGCCTAATCCTAACCCTAACCCTAACCCTCAGACTCACCCTCAACCTAACCCTAATCCTAAACCTAGCACTATCCCTAACCCTAACCCTCACACGAAACGTCACCCCAGCGCTCACCCTAACCATAATCCTAAACCTAACCCTCATCCTAACCCTCAACATAACCCTAAGCCTAACCCTCACTCTAAACCTAACCCTCACCCTCAACCTCACCCTTAGCGTAAATCTAAGCCTAACCTTAACCTAACCCTAACCCACAGACACACCCTCACCCTCACCCTAACCCTAACCCTAACTCTAACCCTAACCCTCACTCTAACCCTCACCCTAACCCTAACATTAACCCTAACCCTAACCCTCAAACTAACCCTCACCCTAAGCCTAACTCTAACACTAAACCTCACCCTCACCCTCACCCTAACCCTAACTCAAACCCAAATCTTAACCCTAAACCTCACCCTAACCCTAACCCTAACCCTCAACCTCACCCTCACCCTAACCCTAATCCTAACCCTAAACCTCACCCACACCCTAACCCTAATGCTAACCCTAACACTCACCCTCACCGTAACCCTAACACTAACTCTCACCCTAAACGTAACCTTAACTCTAATACTATCCATAACCCTAACCCTCACCTTAAACCTCACTCTAACCCTTACCCTAACCCTAACCCTCACTCTAACCCTAACCCTAACACTAACACTAAACCTCACCCTAACCCTCACCCTATCCCTAAACCTAAACCTAACCCTCACCCTAAAGCTCACCCTAACCCTTAACCTAAACCTAAACCATACCCTCCCCCTAGCACTCACCCTAATGTTAACCCTAACCCTAACCCTCACCCTAAATTTAACCCTAACCCTAACCCTCACCCAAACCCTCACCCTCACACTTACCCTCAACCTCAGCTTCACCCTCACCCTAACCCTCACCCTCAACCTTACCCTAACCCTAACCATAACCCTAACCCTCACACTAAACCTAACTCTGACACTCACCCTCATCCTCACCATAAGCCTAAACCTACACCTAAGCCTAATCCTACACCTAACCCTCAACCTCACTCTCACCCTAAGGTAAACCTTACCCTAAGCCTAAACCTAGCCCTCACCCTAAACCTAACCCTAACCCTAACCCTCACCCTCACTCTAAACCTAACCCGAATGCTAACCCTAACACTCACCCTCACCATAACCCAAACCCTAACCCTCACCCTAAACCTAACCTTAACCCTAATACTATCCGTAACACTCACCCTCACCCTAATCCTCACTCTAACCCTTACCCTAACCCTAACCCTCACCCTAAACCTAACCTGAACACTAACACTAAACCTCACCCTAACCCTCACACTATCCCTAAACCTAAACCTAACCCTCACCCTAACGCTCACCCTAACCCTCACCTAAACCTATACTACAGCCGCACCCTAACCCTCACCCTAAAACTTACCCTCACCCTAACCCTAACACTAACCCTAACCCTAATCCTCACCGAAACCCTAACCCTGAACCTCACTCTAATCCTCACCGTCACCTTAACCCTCACCCTAACCCTAACCGTCACTCTCACCCTAAAACTCACCCTCTCCAGAACCCGACCCTCACCCTAACCCTACCTTAAACCTCACCCTAACCCTAACCCTCACCCTAAACCTAACTCTAAACCTCACCCTCATACTAACCAAAACCTCACCGTAAACCTCACCCTAACCCTCACCCTTAACCCTAAGGCTAACCTAACTCTCACTCTCACCCTAACCCTCACACTAAACCTTATCCTCTCAGTTACCCTAACCCTAAGCCTCAAATTCACCCTAATCCTCACCCTAACCCTAACCCTACCCCTCACCCTACCCCTCACCCTAACCCTAACCCTAACCCTCAGCCTAGCCCTATCCCTAACCCTCCCCTTCGCACTACCCTCAATATCACCCTCACCCTCACCCTCACCCTCACCCTAACCCATACCCTCACACTAAACGTTACCCTAATCCTAACCCTCACCCTAAACCTAACCGTAATCCTCACCCTAACACTAATGCTCACCTAAAAGCTCACCCTAATCCTCACCCTCACACTAACCCAAACCCTAAGCCTTTCCTAACCCAAACCCTCAACCTAACCCTCACACTAAATCTCACCCTCACCCTAGACCTCACGCTAAAAATAACCCTAAACCTAATCCTCACCCTCAACCTCACCCCCCCCAGTTTAACCCTAAACCAAATCCTAACCCTAACCCTAACCCAAACCCTCAACCCCACTCTAACCCTAACCCTAACCCTAACCCTAATGCTAACACAATCCCTCACCCTCACCCTAACCCTAATCATAACCCTAACCCTCACCCTAACCCTAAACCTAACCCTAATGCTAACACTAAACCTCAAACTCACCCTAACCCTCATCCTAACCCTTACATTCACCCTCAACCTCAGCCTCACCATAACCTTAACCCTAACCCTAAACCTCACCCTAACCCTCAACCTAACCCTAACCCTAACCCTCAGCTTAACCCTCACCCTAAACCTAACCCTAACCCTAATCCTCAAGGTATCCCTAACCATAACCCTAACACTCACCCTAAACCTCTCCCTCACCGTAACCCAAATGCTAACATTAATGCTCAATCTCACACTAAACCTCGCCCTAACCCTTACACTCACCTTAACCCTATCGCTCACCCACACACTAACTCTCACCCTAACGCTTCCCCTCACCCTAACCCTCACTCTAACCTTAACCCTAACCTTCACCCTAACCCTCACCCTAACACTAACACTCAACTACACCCTCACCCTAACCCTCACCCTCACCCTAAACCTCACCCTAACCCTTACCATCACACGAACCCTAACCCTCACCCTCAGACAAACCCTCATCCTAAACCCAAACCTAACCCTAACCCTCACCCTAACCTTAACTCTAACCCTAACCCTAACCCTCACCTTAACCCTAACCCTCGCCCTCACCCTCAACCTCACCCTGAGCCTAACCCTAACCCTAACACTAATCCAAACACAACCCCTCAACCTTACCCTAACTCTAAACCTAACCGTAACCAAAACCCTCACCCTAAACCTAACCCAATTCCCCACCCTCATCATTAGCCTAACCCTAATCCTACACCTAACCCTCACCCTCACCCTAACCCTTACCCTCACACTAATCCTAACCTTAACCCTCAGCCTAACCCTCATCCTAACACTAACACTAAACCTCACCCTAACCCTCACCCTAAACCTAAACCTAAACCTAACCCTCACCCTAAAGCTCACCTAACCCTCACCTAACCATAACACTAACCCTAACTCTAACCCTCACCCTCACCCTAATCTAACCCTTTCCCTAACCCACACCCTAACTCTAACGTTATCCCTAAACCTCAGCCTCACCCTAAACCTCATACTAACCCTTACCTCACAATAACCCTAAAACCAACCCGAACACTAATCCTCACCGTAACCGTAACCCTCACCCTCACCCTAACCCTCAATATCACCTTAACCCTCATCCTAACACTAACTGTCACCCACACCCTAAAACTCACACTAACTGAACCCTCACCCTCACCCTAACCCTACCCTAAACCTCACCCTAACCCTCATCCTCACCCTACCCTCACCCTAAAACTAACCTGAACCCTAACCTTCACCCTTAAGCTCAACCCCACCCTCACCCTCACCATCACCCTCAGCCTAATCCTCAAACTAACCCTAACACTAATCATTACCCTATCCCTAACCCTCACCCTCAGCCTCACGCTCACCCTTAACCCTCACCATCACCCTAAACCTAACACTAATCCTAACCCTCACTCTAATCCTTAACCTCACCCTAACCCTATCCCTTACCATTACCCTAACCATCACCCTAATCCTAACATTCACCCTAATCCTAACCCTACCCCTTATCCTAACCCTCATCCTAACCCTAACCCTAACCCTCACCCTCACCCTAACACTAATCCTAACCCTAGCCCTAACCCTCAAAAACACCCTAACCCTAATGCAAACCTGAACCCTAAAACTCACCCTAACCCTAACCCTAACCCTAAACCTCACACTAACCCTAACCATCACTCTAACCCTAAACTTCATCCTATCCCTGACCCTCACCCTAATCCTCACCCTAACCCTAATCTTAACCCTTACCTAACCGAAAAGCTCACCCTCACCCTCATCTTCACCCTAACCCTCAACCTCACATTAGACATCACCATAAACCTTACCCTAAACCTAACAATAACCCTCACACTAACCCTCAACTTCACCCTAAACCTAACCCTAAGCCTTACCCTCATCCTAGCCCTAACCCTAACTCTAACACTCACACTAACCCTAACCCTCACCCTAACCCTAAACCTAACTCTAACCCTCAAACTAACCCTAACCCTCATCCTAACCATCACTCTAACACTTATCCACAACCTAACCTTAACCCTAACCCTAACCCTCACACTAACACACACCCTAACCGTAACATTAACCCTCCCCCTCACCCTAACCCTCACACTAACCCTAACCCTCACCTTAAACCTAAACCAAACCCTCACCCTCACCCGCAAGCTCACCCTCAGCTTAACCCTAATGCTAACACTAATCCTAACCCTAACCCTCACCTACACCCTCACCCTCACCCGAACCATAATCCTAACCCTCAACCTCACACTCAGGCTCACACTAAAACTCACCCTCACCCTAACCCTAACCCTAAACCTATCCCTATCGCTCACCCTAACCCTAATGCTAACCCTAACCCTCACCCTCACCCTAACCCTAATGCTAACCCTAACACTCAACCTCACCCTAACCCTCACCCTAACCCTAACACTAAAACTAACACCAACCCTAACCCTCACTCTCACCCTCACCCTCACTCTCACCCTAACCTAACCCTAACCCTCACCCTCATCCTAACCCTAATGCTAACCCTAACCCTCACCCTCACTCTAAACCTCTCACCAACCATAACCCTCATCCTAAACCTAACCCTAACCCTAACCCTCACATGCAACCTAACCCTCACCCTAACACAGAACCTCACCCTAACCATATCCCTAAACCTAACCCTCACTTCACCCTAATCATCACCCTAACCGTTATAGTCACCCTCACACTAACAATCACACTAACACTAACCCTCAACCTCACCCCAACCCTAACACTCACCTCACCCTCACCTCAGCCTAACAAAAACCCCAACCCTAAACCTCACACTCACCCTCACCCTAAACCTAAACCTAACCTTCACCCTAACCCTCACGCTAACCTTAACCATAACCCTAACCCTAAGCCTCACCCGAACCCTCAACATAACACTAAACCTCACCCTCTCCCTAACTTTCACCCTAATCTTTACCCTCAACCTAACCCAAACCCTAACCCTAAACCTAACACTCACACCAACCATAACCCTCACCCTCAGCCTAACCCTTATACTAACCCTTAACCTAACTGTAACCTTCATGCTAACCCTAACCCTAACCGTAAACCTCACCCTCAACCGCCCCTTCCCCCTCAGCCTTAACCTAACCCTAACCCTAATCCTAACCCTAACCCTCAACCACACCCTCACCCTAACCCTAACCCTAACCAAAACGCTAACACTTACCCTTACCCTCACATAACCCTATTCCCAACCCTAACAATAACCCTAACCCTAACACTAAAACTCACCCTAACCTAATCCTAACCCTTACCCTCACCCTCACCCTCATCCTCGTTCTAACACTCACCCTCATCCTGACCCTCACCATCACACTAACCCTCCCTCCCACCCTAACCCTCACACTAACCCTAACCCTCACCTTAAACCTAAACCAAACCCTCACCCTCACCCTAACCATAATCCTAACCCTCAACCTCACACTCAGCCTCAACCTAACACTCACACTAACCTGAAACCTCACCCTAACCCTAAACCTCACGCTCAATTTCATCCTCACCCTCAGCCTAACTCTAACCCTAATCCTAACCCTAACCCTCACACTCACACTAAACCTAACCCTAACTCTCAACCTCACCCTCAGCCTCACACGCACCTGCACCCTCACCCTCACCCTCACATTAATCCTCAACCTCACCCTAAACATCACCCTAACCCTAACCCTCACACTAACCCTAAACATAACACTCACCCTAACCCTAAACCTCATCCTAAACCTCACCCTAACCCTAAAGCTAACCCTAACGCTCACCCTCACACTAAACCACACCCTAACTCTTATCCTCACACTAACCCTAACCCTAACCCTAACCCTAATCTTCACACTAACCCTAACCCTAACCCTATCCCTACACCTCACCCTGACTCTCATCCTAAACCTAACCCTCAACCACACCCTAATCCTCACCCTCACCAGAACCCTCACCCTCACACGAACACCCACTTTCACACGAACACTCACCCTCATAATAAATATCACCCTAACCATAACTCTCGCCTAACCCTCACCCTAAACCTCACCCTAACCCTAACCCTCACCCTAAACCTAAACCAAACCCTCACACTACCCCTAACCCTAACCCTCACCCTAACCATAACCCTCACCGTAACCCTAACCCTCACACTAACCCTATGCCAAACCCTCACCCTCACCCTCACCCTAACCCTAACCCTAACACTCATCCTAACACTAATCCTCACCCTCACCCTCACACTAACCCTAACCCACAAACTCACCATAATCCTCACACTAAACCTAACCCTAAACCTTACCTAACGGAAAACCTCACCCTCACCCTTACCCAAACCCTCAACCTAGCCCTCCCCCTCACACTCACCCTCACCCTAACCCTGAACCTAACCCTAACGCTCACCCTAACCATAATCCTCACACTAAGCCTAACCCTCACCCTAACCCTAACCATACCTCTCAGACTAACCCTCACCTTAACCCTAACTCTAACCCTCACAATAACCATAACCCTATCACTAACCCTCACATTAACCCTAACCCTAATACTGAACCTAACCGTCACCCTCTCCCTCACCATAACCCTAACACTCACCCTAACCCTAACCCTAACCCTAGTCCTCACAATAACACTTACCCTCACCCTCACCCTAACCCTAAACCTCAACCTCACCCTAACCCTCACCCTAAACCTTACCCTCACCCTAACTCTAATCCTAACCATAACCCTAACCCTCAACCTCACCCTAAACCTATCCCTAACTCTCACCCTAACCCTAACCCTCACCCTACTTCACACTCACCCTAACCATCACCCTAACCCTTACCGTCACCCTAACCCTAACCCTAACCCTCACACTAAACCTAACCCTCACCCAAATTCTAATGTTACCCCTCAACCTAACCCTCACCCTCGACCTAAACCTAACCCTATTCCTCACCCTATCCATAACCTTAAGCCAAAACTTCACACTAACCCTCACCCTCACCCTCACCCTAATGCTAACCCTAAACCTCAGCCTCACCCTAACCCTCACCGTAACACTTACCTTCACCCAAAACCTCACCCTCACCCTAACCCTAACCCTAAACCTCACCCTAATACTAACCTTCACCCTCTCCTTCACCCTAACCCTAACACTCATCCTAACCCTAAGGCTAAACCTAATTCTAACCCTAATACTCACACTCACCCTAAACCTCACCCTAACCCTTACTGTCACTCTAACCCTAACCCTAACACTAACACTAAACCTAACCCTCACCCTAACCCTAAAGCTACCATTCTGCCTAACACTCACCCTAAACCTAAACCTAAACCTAATCCTCACCCTATCTTTAACCTTAACCCAAACCCTCACCCTAATCCTCACCCACACCCTAACCTTAATGCTAACCCTAACCCTCACCCTCACCCTAACCCTCACCCAAACACTTACCCACACCCTAACCTTCACGCTAAGCCGAACCCTAAACCTAACCTTCACCCTAACCGTCACCCTAACCATAACCCTCACATTCACCCTAACCGTCACCCTAAACTTTACCCTCACCCTAACCCTAAACCTAACCCTCACACTAAGCCTAACCCTAACCCTCAGCCTAACACTTATTCTAACCCTAAACCTAGCCCTAAACCTCACCCTAACCCTAACCCTCAGCCTAACCATCATCCTAACCCTTACCCTAATCTTAACCATCACCCTAACCCTAACCCTCACTCTCACCCTAAACCTCACCATAACCCTTACCCTCAACATAACCCTAACCCTAACACTAATCCTCACACATAAACTCACCCTAACCATAACCCTAAAGCTCACCGTAACCATAACCCTCACCCTCACCCTCACCCTAAACCTAACCCTGTCCCTAACCCTAACTCTCACCCTCACCCTCACCCTAACATTAACCCTAACACTAATCCTCACCTAAACCTTCACCCTCACCCTCACCCTCATCCTAACCCTCACCCTCACCCTAAACATAAACCTAACCCTCACCCTAACCCTAACCCTAATCCTTCCCCTTACACTAACCTCACCCTAAACCTCACCCTCACCCTAAACATCACCCTAACCCTAACCCTCACCCTAACCCTAACCCTCACCGTCACCTTAACCCTCACCCTAACAATAACAATCACATATACCCTAAAACTCACCCACATCCTAACCCTCACCCTCACCCTAACCCTAATCCTAACCCTAACCCTAACACTAAACCTAACCCTAATGCTAACACTAAACCTCAACCTCACCATAACCCTCACCCTAATCCTTACCCTCACCCTCAACCTCACCCTAAGCCTAACCCTAACATTAACCCACACCCTAACCCTCACCCTAACACTAACCCTAACCCTTACCCCTCAGCCTCACTGTCACCCTAACCCTAACCCTAATCCTCACCCTATCCCTAACCCTAACCCTAACCTTCACCCTAACCCTCACCCTCACCGTACCCCTAATGCTACATTAACACTCAGCCTCACCCTAAGCCTCTCTGTAACCCTTACCCTCACCTTAACCCTATCCCTCACCATCATCCTAATCCTCACCCTTACCCTTACCCACACCCTAACGCTCAATCTAACCCTAACGCTAACCCTAAAACTAAACCTCACCCTAAACGTCACCCTAACCCTAAGCCTAACCCTAAACCTCACTCTCACCCGAACCCTTACCCTTATCCGACACGTAACCCTAACCCTCAGCCTAACCCTCATCCTAACACTAACCCTAACCCTAAACTTCACCCTAACTGTCACCCTCAACCTCACACTCAGCCTAACCCTAAACCTAATCCAAAACCTAAACCTAATTTTCAACCTCACCCTAACTCTAAACCTAACCCTAACCAAAACACTCACCCTTACTCTCACCCTAAAATTAACCCTAAACCTAATCCTAACCCTCACCCTCACCCTAACACTTACCCACACCCTAACCCTAAACCTAACCCTCAGCCTAACCCTCATCCTAACCCTAACCCTAACCCTCAACCTAACATTAACCCAAACCCTAAACTTAACCTTCACCCAAATCCTAACCCTCACCCTCACCCTCAACCTCACCATCAAGCTCACCGTAACCCACACCCTCACACTCACCCTAACCATAACCATAAGCCTATCCCTCCCCCTAAACCTAACCCTCACCCTCACCATCACCATAACCCTCACCCTAACCCTCATCCTCACCCAAACCCTATCCATAAACCTAACACTCACCCTAAACTAACTCTGACCCTCACCCTCATTCTCACACTAAATCTAAACCTCACCCTAACCCTAAACCTAACCTTAGCCCTCACCCTAACCCTAACCCTCACATAAACCCTAACCCTCACCCTCACCCTCACCGTAACTGTAACCCTAACCCTAACCCTAACAATAACCCTGAACCTAACCCTAACAATAACCCTATCTATAACCCTCACCCAAATGCTAACCCTCACCCTAACATTTACCCTCACCCTAAGTCTAAACCTAGTCCTAACACTAACCCTCACACTAACCCTAACCTTCACCTTAACCCTAAACCTTAACCTAACCCTATCCCTAACCCTCACCCTCACCCTAGCCCTCACCCTAACCCTAACCCTCATCCTCACCCTAAACCTCACTCTAAACTTAACACTAATCCTCAATCTAATCCTCACCCTCACCTTAACCCTAACCCTAATCCTCATCCTAAACCTCTCCTTTACCCTTACTGTCACCCTAACTCTAACCCTCACCCTAACTGTAACCCTAACCCTACCGCTCAACCTACCCCTCACCGGAAACCTAATCCTAACCCTAATCCTCACCATATCCCAACACATAACCCTAACTCTAACCCTAACCCTCACACTCACCATAACCCTAATGCTAACATTAGCCCTCAACCTCACCAGAAACCTCGCCCCTAACCCTTTCCCTGACCTTAAGCCTATCCCTCACTCTCACCCAAAACTTCACCCTTACCCTTACCCTCACCCTAACCCTAACTCTAACCCTAACACTAACCCTCAGTCTAACCCTAAGCCTAACCCTAACCCTCACCCTCACCCTAACCCTCACCCTAAACCTTACCCTCCTCCTAACCCTAACCCTAACCATCACCCTAACCTTAAAGCTAACCCTAACTCTAACCCTCACATTAACCCTAACCCTCACGCTCAACATCAACCTCAGCCTAACCCTAACCCTAATCCAAACGCTAACCCTCACCCTCACCTTCACCCTAACTCTAAACCTAACCCTAAATAAAACCCTCACCCTAATCCTAACCCTATCCCTAACCCTCGCCCTAACCCTAACCCTAATCCTAAACCTAACCCTCACCCTCACCCTAACACTTACCCTCACCCTAAACCTAAACCTAACCCTCAGCCTAATCATAATCCTAACACTAACACTAACCCAAACCCTCACCCTAAACTTAACCCTAACCCTAACCCTCACCCAAACCCTAACCCTCACCCTCACCCTCAACCTGACCCTCACCTCACCCTAACCCTCACCCTAACCCTCACCCTAAAAATAACCATAACCCTAACCCTCACCCTTAACCTAACTCTGACACTCACCCTCACTCTCACCCTAAGCTGAACCCTACACCTAAACCAAACCCTCAACCTCACACTCACTCTAAACCTAAACCTCAACCTAACCCTAACCCAAAACCTAGCCCTCACCCTGACCTTTGCCCTCACCGTCACCCTAACCCTAACTCTCACCCTCACCATAACCCTAACACTAACCCTAACCCTCACCATAAATCTAACTCTGACACTCACGCTCACCCTCACCCTAAGCCGAACCCTACACCTAAGCCTAATCCTAAACCTAACTCTCACTCTCACCCTCACCCTAAACCTAAACCTTACCCTAAACCTAACCCTAACCCTAGTCCTCACCCTATCCCTTACCCTCACCGTCACCCTAACCCTAACCCTAACCCTCACCATAACCCTAACCCTAACCCTCACCCTCTCCCTAACCCTATCACTAACCCTAACCCTCATCCTAAACCTATCCTTAACGCTAATGCTATCCCTAACCCTCACCCTCACCGAAAACCTCACTCTAACCCTTACCCTCACCCTAACCCTAACCCTAACAGTAACACTAAACCTCAACCTAAACCTCATCCTCACCCTAAACCTAACCCTAAGTCTCACCCTCACCCTCAACCTCACCCTAACCCTAACCCTAACCCTCAACTGAAATCTCACCCTAACGCTCACCCTAGCCCTCAACTTAACCCTAACCCTCACCCTCAACCTAACGCTCACCCTAAACCTTACCCTCACCCTAAACCTAACCCTAAACCTAACGATAACCCTCACCCTCACCTAACCTAACCTGGATCCTAACCCTCACCCTAACCCTCACCCTAACACTAACGCTATCCCTAAAACTCACCATCACCCTAAACCTCACCCTAACCCTTACCCTCACTATAACCCTAACCCTAACCCTAACCCTAATCCTCACCGTAACCCTAACCCTCACCCTAACCCTAACCGTCACCCACACCCTAAAACTCACCCGAACCCGAACCCTCACCCTAACCGGAACCTAAACCTCACCCTAACCCTAACCCTCAATCTAAACCTAACTCTAACCCTCACCCTCATACTAAACCTAACCCTCACCTTAACCTTCACAATAACCCTCACCTTAACCCTAACGCTAACCCTAAACTTCACTCTCACCCTAAACCTCAATATTACCCTTATCCTCACACTAACCCTAAACCTAACCGTAATCCTCACATTAATCCTATCCCTCACCCTACCCCTCACCCTACCCCTCACCCTACCCCTCACCCTAATCCTAACCCTAATCCTAACCCACACACTAACCCTATCCCAAACCCTCAACTTCACCCTAACCCTCACCGTCACCGTCACATTAACCCTCACCCTAACCCTAACCCTCAACTACACCTTCACCCTCACCCTCACACTAAACCTCACCCTCACCCTAAGTATCACCCTAATCATAAACCTCACCGTAAACCTAATCCTTGTCATCATCCTAAACCTAACCCTCACATTAAACCTCAACCTCACCCTAATCCTAACCCTAACCCTAACCCTCACCCTAACCCTCACCCTAATCCTAACCCTATCCCTAACCCTCACCCTAATCATAAACCTAATCCTAAACCTAAACTTCACTCTCACCCTAACCCTTACCCTCACCTTAACCCTATCCCTCACCATCACCCTAACACTCATCCTAACCCTCACACTAACCCTAAACCTCACCCTAACCATAAACATAACCCTCAGCCAAACCCACTTCCGAAACGCAAACCTAACCCTCAACCCAACTCTAACCCTAACCCAAAATCTAACCCTCATCCTAACCCTAAACCTCACCCTCACCCTCACCCTCACCCTCAGCCTAACCCTAACCTAACCCTAAACCTAACCCTAAACCTCACACTCACCCTCACCCTAACTCTAACCCTAACCCTAACCCTAAACTTCAACCTAACCCCAACCCTATCCCTAACCCTCACCTAAACCTAACCCTCACCCTCACCGTCACCCTAAACCTCACCCTCACCCTAACCCTAACCCTAACCCTCACGCTAACCCTAAGCCTTAACCTAATCCTCACCTTCACCCTAAAACTCACCCTAACCCTTACCCTCACCTGAAACCTAAACCTAACCCTAGGCCTAACCCTCATTCTAACCCTAAACCTAAACCTAACCCTCACCCTAACCTTAAAGCTAATCCTAACCCTAAACCTCACATTAACCCTAACCCTCACCCTCACCCTCAACCACCTCACCCTAAGCCTAACCCTAACCCTAACCCTATCCCTAACCCTAACGCTAACCCTAATGCTCAATCTAACTGTAACCATACCCCTCAAACTAACTCTCATCCTAAACTTAACCCTAACCCAAACCCTTACGTTAACACTAACCCTAACACTCAACCTAACCCTAATCCTCACCCACACCCTCAGCCTTATCCTCAGCCTAAACCTAACCCTAACCCTAACCCTAATCCTCACCCTCATCCTAACTCTAACCCTAACCTTCACTCTCACCCTCACCTCCACCCTCACCATAAACCTAACCCGAACCCTAAACCGAACCTTCACCCTAAGCCTCATCCTAACCTTCTCCCTAAATTTCATCCTAACCCTAACCCTAACCCTTACTGTAACCCTAAACCTCATCCTAAACCTCACCCTAACCCTAAACCTATGCCTAACCCTAACGCTAACCCTAACGCTCACACTAACCATAACCATACCCCTCAACCTAAACCACATCCTAAACTTAAGCCTAACCCAAACCCTCACGCTAACCTTACCCCTAAAACTCACCCTAACTCTAATCCTCACCCACACCCTCACCATCACACTCAGCCTAACCCTAAGCCTCACCATCACCCTCAACCTCACCCTTACCGAAACCCTAACCCTCACATTAACGCTAACCCTCACCCTAATGCTAATCCTCAACCTCACCCTTACACTCACCCTAACACTAAGTGTAACCCTAACACCTACTCTCACAACAACCCTCACCCTAAACATGACCCTATCCCTAACCCTAACCCTAACCCTAACACTCACACTCAACCCCACCCTCAGCCTAACCCAAAGCCTAACCCTAACCCTAACCCTCACACTCACCCTCACCCTAACCCTAAGCCTAATCCTCACCCTCACCCTCAACCTCACCCTAACCCTCACCCTAAAGATCACCCTAACCCTAAACCTCACCCTAATCCTCACCCTATCCCTAACCCTCACGCTAACCCTAACCCTCACCCGCAACCTAAACCTCAATCTAAACATTACCCTCAACCTAACACTAAGCCTAACCCAACACTAACCTTCACTAACCCTAAACCTCACCCTAACCCTAACCCTCACCCTAACTTAACCCTAACACTCAACCTAACCCTCAACCTAACCCTTAATCTCACCCTAACACTAACCCTAACACTAAACCTCAACCTCACCCTAAACCTCACCCTAACCCTAACCCTAACACTAACTCTCAACCTCCCCCTCAACCTCACCCTAACCCTAACCATCACCCCAACACTTACCTTCACCAAAACCCTCACCCTAACGCTAACCCTAACGCTAAACCTCACCTCACCCGCAACCTCACCTTAAACGTAACCCTAACCCTAACCCTAACAATAACCCTAACCCTAACCCTAAACCTAATCCTTACCCTAACCCACACCATCACCCTCACCTTCACCCTAAACCGAACCCTAATCCTCTCCATAAACCTAAATCTCTCCCTAAACCTAACCCTCACACTCACCCTAACCCTCACCCTAAAACTTACCCTCACCCTAACCCTCAGCCTAACCCTAAACCTATCCCTAACCCTCACCTTAACCTTCACCCTAAACCCAACCGTAACGGTCACCCTCAAACTAACCCTGAACCTCACCATAACCCTAACCCTGCCCCTCATCCTAACCATCATCCTAACCCTCACCCTAACCCTAAATCTAACCCTAAAACTTACCCGCACCCTAACACTCACCCTCACCCTCACCCTAAGCCTCACCCTCACCCCCACCCTAACCATGACCCTATCCCTAACCCTCACCCTCACCCTAAGCCTAAGCCTCACACTAACCCTAACCCTAACTCTCACACTCACCCTCACCCTCAGCCTAATTCTAAGCCTAATATTAACCCTAACCCTAACCCTCACACTCACTCTCACCCTAAACCTAACCCAAACACTCAACCAAAACCTCACCCTCACCCTCACCCTAACCATCACACTCACCCTATACATCACACTAAACCTTATCCTCACCCTCGCCCTAACCTTAACCCTAACAATAACCCAAACCCTAACCCTAAACCTAACCCTCACCCTAACACTAAACCTCACGCTAACCCTCGCCCTCACCCTCACCCTCATCTTAACCCTAAGCCTAACCCTAACCCTCACCCTTACACTCACCTTAACACTAATCCTAACCCTAAACCTCACCCTAAAAGTAACCCTTACCCTTACCCTTACTTTATCCTCACCCTAACCCTAACCCTCACATGAACCTTTATGCTCACCCTAACCCTAACCCTACCCTTCACCCTAACCCTCACCCTAATTCTAACCTTAACCCCTAACCTAACCCTCTCTCTAACCCTAACCCTAACCCTCATCCTCACCTTAACCCTCACCCTAATTCTAACCTTAACCCCTAACATAACCCTCTCTCTAACCCTAATCCTAACCCTCACCCTCACCCTAACTCTCACCTAATCCTCACCCTAACTCTAACCACTACCTAACCGAGAACCTCACCCTCAACCTCGCGCTCATCTTTACCCTAACACTCACCCTCACACTACCCTTCACCCTAAACCTAACCCTAATCCTAAACCTCACACTCACCCTCACTCTCACCCTCAGCCGAAAACTAACTCTAAAGCTAATCCTAAACATAACCCTCAGCATTACCCTAACCCTCACCCTTAACCCTAACCCTCACCCTCACCCTAACCCTAACTGTAACCCTCACACTAAACCTAACCCTCACTCTAAACCTAAACTTAAACCTCACCGTATCCCTCACCCTAAACCTAACCCTAACTCTCACCCTAACCCTAATCATCACACTAATCTAGCCATCACCCTAACCCTAACCCACACCATAAACCTGACCTTCACCCCACCCTCAAATGTTAATTTGAGGCTAACTCTCACCCTAACCCTAACCCTCACCCTAAACCTAACCCTCACCCTATCCCTCAACCTAACCCTAACCCTAAGCATCACCCTCACCCTCACCTTAACCAGAACCCTAATCCTAACCCTCAACCTATTCCTAACCCTCACCCTAACCCTAATCCTCACCCTAACACTTTCCCTCACCCTAACACCAACCCTAACCCTAACACTAAGCCTCACACTAACCGTAACAATCACCCTAAGCCTAACATTAACCCTAACCCTAACCCTCACCCTCACCCTAAACCTAACCCTAACCCTAACCCACACCCTCACCCTCACCCTCATCCTCAACCTCACCCTAAGTCTAACCCTAACAATAACCCTAACCCTAAACCTAAACCTAACCCTCAACCTAATGCTAACCCTCACTCTAACCCTCATCCTCACCATCACCCTCACCTTAACCCTAAGCCTAACACTAACCCAAACACTCACCCTAACCTTAACACTAAAGATAACTCTAACCCTCACCCTAACAGTAACCCTAACCCTCACCCTCACCCTAACCCTCACCCTAACACTAACCTTAACCCTAACCCTCACCATTACCTTAAAACTCACCCTAACCCTTAACCTCATCCTCACCCTAAACCTCACACTAAACCTAAACCTCACCCAAACTCTAACCCTAACCGTCACCCTCACCCTCACCCTCATGCTAACCCTAACCCTAACCCTCACCCTAACCCTATAACTCACCCTAACCCTAACCCTAACAATCACCCTCAAGCTCACCTTATCCCTAACCCTAACCCTCACCCTAAACTTCACTCTAACCCTGCTGCTAACTCTAACACTCACCCTAACCCTCACGCTATCACTTACCCACACCATAAACCTAAACCTAACCCTCACCCTCACACTCACTCTAAATCTCACCCTAAACTTAACCCTAACCCAAACACGAAACCCTAACCCTAACCCTCACCCTAACCCTCACCCGAAACCTTAACCCTAACCCTCAAGCTAAGTGTCACCCTATCCCTAACCCTATCCCAAACCCTCACCCTCACCCTAACCCTCACCCTAAACCTTATACTCACCCTCACCCTAACCCTAACCCTTACGCTGATGCTTACAATAACTCTAACCCTCACCCTAAACCTAACCTTACCCCTCACCCTAACCCTCATCCTAACCCTAAATCTAACTCAAAACCTATCCCTAACACTAATCCTAACCCTAACCCTCACCCTCATCATAACTCACCCTAACCCTAACACTCTCAACCTGATCCTAATCCTAACGCTAACCCTCACCCTCACCTTAGCCCTCACCCTAACCCTAATTGTAACCCTAAACCTCATGCAAAACCTTACCCACACGCTAACCCTAATCCTAATTCTAACCCTCACCCTAAACCTACCCCCAACCCTCACCCTAACCATAACCCTCACCTCAACCTCACCCTCAGCCTAACACTAAGCCTAACCCAAACCCTAAACCTAACCCTCACACTCACCCTCACCCTAACAGTAATCCTAACACTAACCCTAACCCTAACCCTAAATCTCAACCTAACCCTCAACCTAACCCTAACCTTAACACTAACCCTAACCCTAACCCACACCCTAACCCTCCCACTAAACATAACTCTAACCCTAAACCTCACACTCACCCTAATCCAAATCCTAACCTTGACCCTAAATCTTACCCTAACCCTAACCCTAACCCTCACCCTTACCCTCACCCTCACCCTCACCATAACCCTAACCCTCACCATAACCCTAACACTAAACCTCACCTTAACATTAATTCTAACCCTCACCCTCACCCTAGCCCTCACTCTAAAAATAATCCTAACCCTAATCCTCATCCTAACACTCACCCTAACCCTAACCCTAACCCTCACCCTAACCCTAATCCTAAACATAACCCTCACTCTAACCCTAACCATAACCCTCACTGTAACCCTAACCCTCATCCTAACCCTCACCCTAACCCTAAACCTCACCCTAACACTAACCCAAATCCTCACCCTCACCCTAGCCCTCACCCTAACCACCATCCTAAACCTAATCCTCATCCTAACTCTCACCCTAAATCTAATCATAACCCTCACCCTAACCCTAATACTAACCCAAACCTTCAACCTACCCCTACGCCTCACCTTGGCTGTAACCCTAACCCTAACCCTCATCCTAACCCTAAACTTAACCCGAACCATAATTCTCACCCAAATGATAACCCTAAGCGGAACGCTTACCCTAACCCTCACCCTCACCCTGAGCTTAATGCTAAGCCTAACCCTAACCCTAAGCCTAACACAAGCACTCACCCTAACACTAACCCTAATCCTAATCCTAACCCTAACCCTAACCCTTACCTTCATCCTAACCCTCACCCTAACCCTAACACTAACACTAACCCTAACCCTAACCCTAACACTAACACTAACCCTCACCCTAACCCTCACCCTTAACGTAACTCTAGCCCTAATTCTCACCCTCACCCTCACCCTAACCCTCACCCTCACCCTCAGCTGAACCCAAAGCCAAAGCCTAACACTAACCCTAACCCTCACCCTCACACTAGCCCTCACCATAACCCTAACTGTAACACTAACCCTAACCCTAACACTCACATTAACCCTAACCCTAACCCTAACTCTAACCCTAAACCTCACCCTGACCCTAACCCTAACCCTAACTCTAATCCTCATCCTAACCCTAACCATAACCCTCAACATCACCCTCACCCTTACCCTTACCTTAACCTTAACCCTAACCCTAACCCTAAGAATAAACCTAACCCTAAACCTAACCCTAAACCTCACCCTCACGGTAACTCTAACCCTAACCCAAACCCTCACACCAACCCAAACTCTGACACTAAACCTAAAACTAAACGTCACCCTAACCTGAACCCTAACCCTATCCCTAACCCTAGCACATACCCTAAGCCTAATCTTAACCCTAACCCTCACTATAACCCTCACTCTAAACATAAACCATACCCTAACCATAAATCTAACCCTCAACTTCATCCTCAGCCTCAGGCTAACACTAACGCTAACCCTAAGCCTCACACTCACAGTCACAGTAACCCTAATCCTAACACTAACCCAAAACCTAACCCTAAAACTAACCCTAACCCTAACCCTCACCCTAAACCTCACTCTAAACCTAACCCTAACCCTAAAACTCACCCTCACCCTAACCCTAATCCTAACCCTAAAAATAACACTAACCCTCACACTCACCCTCACCTTAAACTTAATACTAATCGAACCCTAAACCTAACTGTAACCCTAACTATAACCCTAACCCTAACACTAACACTAACCCTAATCCTCAACCCCACCCTCACCCTCAGCCTAACCCTAAGCCTGTCCCTAACACTAACCCTAACTCTAACCCTAAACCTCACCCTCACCCTAACCCTATCTCTAAACCTAACCCTAAACCTCACCCTGACCCTAATCCTAACCCTCACCTGCACCCTCAGCCTCACCATAACTCTAACCCTAACCCTAACAATAACACTAACTCTAAACCTAACGATCACCCTAAACCAAATCCTCACCCCCACCCTCACCCTCAGCCTAACCCTAAGCCTAAGCCTAACCCTAACACTAACCCTCACCCTCACTCTCACCCTAACCCTAATCCTAACCCTAACCCTATCCCTAAACCTCAACCTAACCCTCACCCTCACCCTAATGCTACCACTAAACCTAACCCTAACCCTCACCCTAACCCTCCCCCTAACCTGAACTCAAACCCTAAACCTCACCAGCACCCTTACACTAAACCTAACCCTAACCCTAAACCTCACCGTAAACCTCACCCTAATGTCACCCTCACCCTCACTCTCAATGTGAACGTAACTCTAACCCTAAACCTAACAATAACAGTAACCCTAACCCTAACAATAACCATAACCCTCACCCTGTGCCTCATCCTCACCGCAAAATTAACACTAACCATAACACTAAAAATAACCCTAAACCTAACCCTAAGCCTAAGCCTAAGCCTAACCCTAACCCTAACCCTCACCCTAACCCTAACCCTAACCCTAAAACTAACCCTAACCCTAACACAAAACCTAACCCTAGCCCTAACCCTAACCCTAAACCTCATCCTAACCCTCACCCTAAACCTAACCCTAATCCTCACCCTAACCCTAACCCTAACCCTCACCCTCACTCTCAGCCAAAGCCTAAGCCTAAGCCTAAGCCTAACCCGAACTCTAAACCTCACCCTAACCCTCACCTTATACCTAACCCTAACACTAATCCTAACTCTAACCCTAAACCTCACCATCACCCTAACCCTAACTTTAACCCTAAACCTAAAACTAAACCTCACCCTAAACCTAAACCTAACCCTCACCCTCAACCTCACCTTAAACCTAACCCTAACCCTAACAATAACCCTAACACTAAACCTAACCGTCACCCTAACCATGACCCTCAACATAACCCTAACCCTCAATCGAACCCTCACCCTCACCCTAAACCTAACCCTAACCCTCACCCTAACCCTAACCCTAAACATAAAACTTACCTACACCTTAACCCTCAGCCTAACTCTAAGCCTAAACCTATCCCTAACCCTCACACTCATCCTCATCATAACAGTAATCCTAATCCTAAGCATAACCCTAACCATAAACCTCAACCTAACCCTCACCCTAATCCTAACCCTAACAATAACCCTAGCCCTAACCTTCAACCTAACCCTCCCCCTTACCCTAAGTCGAACTCTAAACCTCACCCTCACCCTAACCCTCACCCTAACCCTAAACCTCACCCTAACCCTCACCTTCACCGTAACCCTAAACATAACCCAAACCCTCACCCTACCCCTAACCCTAACCCTAACCCGAACCCGAACCCTAAACCTCACCCTAACCCTAAACCTAACCCTCAACCTCAACCTCACCCTAACCGTAAACTTAACCTTAACCATAACACTAACAATAACCCTAACCCCACCCCTAATACTAACCCTCACCCTCACCCAAAACATAACCCTCACCCAAACCCAAACCCTCACCCTAACACTTACCCTCATCCTAACACTAACCCTAACCCATACCCTAACCCTAACCCTAAACCTCGACCGAACCCTCACCCTCAACCTATCCCTAACACTAACCCTAAACCTAACCCTCACCATAACCCTCCCCCTAAACCTATATCTAACCCTAAACCTCACCCTCACCCTAACCCTAACCCTAAACCCCACCCTAACCCTAACCCTAACCCTCACCCACACCCTCACCCTCACCATAACTCTAACCCTAACCCTAACAATAACCCTAACCCTAAACCTAACCATCACTCTAACCCTAATACTCACCCCCATCCTCACCCTCAGCCTAATCCTAAGCCTCAGCCTAAACCTCAACCTAACCCTCACCCTCACCCTAACCCTAACACTAACCCTAACCCTAAAACTCACCGTAACCCTCTCGCAAACCTAACTCTAACCCTAACGTCACCCTCGCCCTAACCCTAACCCTAACATTAATCCTAAAACTAACCCTAACCCTAACCCTCAACCTCACCCTCAACCTCACTGTAACTCTAACCCTAACCCTAACAATAACAGTAACCCTAACCCTAACCCACACCCTAACCATAACCCTCACCCTCACCCTCAGCCTCACCCTCAATGCAAACTTCACCCTAACCATAACCCTAACAATAACCCTAACCATACCCTAATCCTCAGCCTCACCATCACCCTCAGCCTAACCCTAACTTAACCCTAACCCTAACTCTAACACAAAACCTAACCTCACTGTAACCATAACCGTAACCCTAACCCTAACACATACCCTAACCCTAAACCAAACCCTAAACCTAAACCTAATCCTCAGCCTCACCCTCACCCTAACCCAAAACATAACCCTAACCCTCACCCTACCCCTAAGCCTAACCCAAACCTAACCCTCACACTCACCCTCACCCTAACCCAAATCCTATACATAACCCTATCCTAACCCTAACCCTCACCCTAACCCTCATCCTAGCCCTCACCCTAAACCTAATCCTAACCCTAAACCTCATCCTAACACTTACGCTAATCCTAAACCTAAACCTCACCCTAACCCGAACCCTAACCCTCCCCCTCATGCTCGGCCTAAGCCTAAGCCTAAGCCAAAGCCTAACCCTAACCCTCACCCTATCCCTAACCCTATCACTAACCTTAACTCTACCCCTAAACCTCACCCTCATCCTAAGCCTAACTCTAACATGAACCGAAACCTAAACCTCATCCTAACCCTAAACCTAACCCATACCCTCACCCTTACCGTACCCGTATAAACCTAACCCTAACAATAACCCAAACCCTAACCCTAACCCTCAACCTAACCCTATCCCTCAGCCTAATATTTACCCTCACCCTAACACTAACCCTAACGCTAACACTACCGCTCCTTCTAACCCTAAAAATCACCCTAAAACTCACCCTAACCCTAATTCTACCCCTAAACCTCACCCTCACTCTAACCCTAATTCTAACTCTACCCCTAACACTAAACCACACCCTAAACTAACCCTAACCCTCACCCTCAACCTCACGGTAACCGTAACCCTAACCCTAAACCTAACAATAACCATAACCCTAAACCTAACCCTCAGCATAACCATAACCCTCACGCTAATCCTAACCCTCAACATAACACTTACCCTCACCCTAACACTAACCCTAACCCTAACACTAACCCTCACACTAACCCTAACCCTCACCCTTAACCTAAATCTCATCCTAACCCTAACCCTAACTCTAACCCTAAACCTCACCCTCACCCTAACCCTAACTCTAACCCTAAACTGAAACCTAAACCTCAACCTAACCCTAACCCTCACCCTCACCCTCACCCTCAACATAACCCTAACCCTAACCCTAACCCTAACCCTAACCCTAACCCTCATCCTAACCATAACCTTCACCCTAACCCTAACCCTCACCCTAACACTAACGCTAACCATAACACTAAACCTCACACTCACCCTAACAATCACCCTAACCCTAAACCAAACCCTAACCCTAACTCTCACCCTCACCCTAGGCCTCAACCTAACCCTAACCCTCATCCTCACCCTTAACCTCACACTAACCCTAACACTAATCCTGAATCTAACCCTCACCCTCACCTTAATCCTAACCCTCACCAGTACCATAACACTCACCCTCAGCCTAAACCTCACCTTTACCCTTACGGTCACCCTCAACCTAACCCTCACCATAGCATAAATCCTCATCCTAACCCTCACCCTAACGGCAACCCCAACCACCACCCTAACCCTAACCCTCACCCTCACCCTCAGCCTAAGCCTAACGCTAAGCCTAATCCTAACCCTAAACCTAACCCTCACCCTCAACCTTGCCCTCACCCTAACCCTAATCCTAACCCTAACCCTCATCCTAAGCCTTAACCTAACCATAGCCCTAACCATCATACTAAACGTAATCCTCATCCCCACCCATACCCTCAGCCTAACCGTAAGCCTAAGCCAAACCCTAACCCTAACCCTCACATTCACCCTCACCTTCAACATAATCCTAAACCTAACCCTAACATTAAACCTCAACCTAACCCTCACCCTAACCCTAACACTAACCCTAACCATAACACTCAACCTAACCCTCCCCCTCACCTTAACTTTAAACCTAAACCTCACCCTCACCCTAACCATAATCCTAAACTTAAACCTCACCCTAACCCTGATCCTAACCCTCACCCTCACCCTCACTCTTACTGTAACTCTAACCCTAACCTTAACTATAATTCTAACCCTAAACCTAACCCAAACCCTGAACCTCACCCTAACTCTAAACCTAACATAAACCCTCACCCTAATCCTAATCCTAACCCTCAGCCTCACCTTAACCTTAACCCTAAACCTCACCCTAAACCTAACCCTAACACTCACCCTAACTCTAGTCCTCCCCCTAACCCTAATGCTAACCTAAACCTCATCCTAACACTCACCCTAACCCTAAAACACTAACACTAACACTCACCCTCACCCTCATGCTCTGCCTAAGCCTCCGCCTCAGCCTAAGACTAACCCTGACCCTCACACTCACCCTCACCCTAACCCTAACCCTAACACTAACCCTAACCCTAACCCTCACACTAACCCTCACCCTAACTATAACCCTAAACCTCACCCTCACCCTAACCCTAAATCTCACCCTGACCCTCACCCTCTGCCTAACATTAAGCCTAACCCTAACCCCAACTCTAACCCAAACACTAAACCTAATCCTCACCCTACACCTCACCCCAAACCTAACCCTAACCCTCACACTCACCCTAGCCCATACACAAACCCTAAGCATAAGCCTAACCATCACAATAACCCTCACTCTAACCCTAACACCAAAACTCACCCTAACCGTAACCCTCACCCTCAACCTCACCCTAACTCTAACCCTAAGCCTAATCCTTATCCTAACCCTCACACTCACCCTAACCCTAACCCTAACCCTAATCCTAAACCTCACCATAAACCTAAACCTTACCCTAACACTTACCCTCACCCTAACATTAACACTAACCCTAACACTAACCCTCACACTAACGCTAACAATCACCCTAAACCTAAACCTCACCCTATCCCTAAAGCTAACCCTCACCTTCACCCTAGCCCTCAACCTAACCCTAACACTCATCCTCACCTAAACCTCACACTAACCCAAACACTAATCCTCAACCTAAACCTCACCCTCACCCTAACCCTAACCCCGATCCTCACCCTAACCATAACCCTCACCTCAATCTCACCCTCAGCCTAACACTAAGCCTAACCCAAACCCTAACCCTAACCCTCACACTCACCCTCACCCTAACCCTAATCCTAACCCTAACCCTCACCCTAACCCTTACCCTAAAAATAACCCTAACCCTAACCCTCACGCCAACCCTCCCCCTAACCCTAACTCTAACCCTAAACCTCACACTCACCCTAACCCAAATCCTAACCCTGAACCTAAACCTCACCCTAACCCTAATCCTAACCCTAACTCTTACCCTCACCCTCACCCTCACCGTAACCCTAACCTTAAACCTCACAATAACACTAATCCTAACCCTAAACCAAACCCTAACCCTAATCCCATACCTAACCCTCACCCTCAGTCTCACCGTCTCTGCAAAGGTAGCCAGAACAATAACACTTACAATAATCCTAACTCTAACCCTAATCCTAACCCTCACCCTCACCCTAACCTTCATCCTAACCATAACCCTCACCCTAAACCTAAGTCTCACCCTTACCATAACCATGACCCTCACCCTAACCCTAACCCTAACTCTCACCCTAACACTAACTCTAACACTAAATCTCACCCTCACACTCACCCTATCCCTCACCCTCACCCTCACCCTCATCTTAACCCAAAGCCAAAGCCTAACGCTAACCTTAACCCGCACCCACACACTAGCCCTCACCATAACCCTAACTGTAACACTAACCCTAACACTAACACTCACACTAACCCTAACCCTAAGCCTAACTCTTACCCTAAACTTCACCCTGATCCTAACCCTAACCCTAACCCTAACTGAAAATCTCATCCTAACCCTAACCCTAACCCTCAACATCACCCTAAACCTCACCCTTACCTTAACCTTAACCCTAACCCTAACCCTAAGAATAACCCAAACCCTAAACCTAACCCTAAACCTCACCGTAACTCTGACCATAACCCAAACCCTCACCCTAACCCTAACTCTGACACTAAAACTAACGCTAAATGTCACCCTAACCCTAAACCTAACCCTAACCCTCATGCTAGCACATACCCTAACCCTAATCCTAACCCTAACCCTAACTCTAACCCTCACACTCACCCTCAACCTTAATCCTAATCCTAACACTAAACCTTACCCTAACCCTAACTCTAACCCTAACCCGAACCCTAACCCTAACCCTAATCCTCAACCCCACCCTCATCCTCAGCCTAACCCTAAGCCTATCCCTAACATTAACCCTAACTCTAACCCTAAACCTCACCCTCACCCTAACCCTATCTCTAAACCTAATCCTAAATCTCACCCTGACCCTAATCCTAACCCTCACCCCCACCCTCCACCTCACTGTAACTCTAACCCTAACCCTAACAATAACACTAACCCTAAACCTAAGGATCACCCTAACCCTAACCCTCACCCCCACCCTCACCCTCAGCCTAAGCCTAACCCTAACACTAACCCTCACCCTCATTCTCACCCTAACCCTAACCCTAACCCTAAACCTCACCGGAAACCTCACCCTAATCCTCACCCTCACCCTCACTCTCACAGTGACCGTAACTCTAACCCTAACCCTAACAATAACAGTAAACCTAACCCTAACACTAACAATAACCATAAACCTCACCCTGTGCCTCACCCTCACCGCAAATGTAACACTAACCATAACACTAACAATAACCCTAAACATAACACTAAGCCTAAGCCTAAGCCTAACCCTAACCCTAACCCTAACCCTCACCCTAAACCTAACCCTAACCCTAACCCACACCCTATCCCTAACCCTAACCCTAACACTAAACCTAAACCTAACCTTAACCCTAACCATAAACCTCATCATAGGACTCATCCTAAACCTAACCCTAACCCTAACCCTCACTCTCGGCCTAAGCCTAAGCCTAAGCTTAAGCCTAACCCGAACTCTAAACCTCAACCTAACCATCACCTTTACCTAACCCTAACACTAACCCTAACTCTAAACCTAAACCTCACCATCACCCTAACCCTAACTCTAACCCTAACACTAAAACTAAACCTCACCCTAACCCTAAACCTAACCCTCATCCTCAACTTCACTGTAACCCTAACCCTAACCCTAACAATAACCCTAACATTAAACCTAACCCTCAGCCTCACCATAACCCTCAACATAACCCTAACCCTCAATCTAACCCTCACCCTCACCCTAACCCTAACCCTAAACCTCCCCCACACCCTAACCCTAAACGTAACCCTAACCCTCACCGTAACCCTCACCGTAACCCTAACCCTAATCCTAACCCTAAACCTAATTCTAAACCTAAACCTAACCCTAACACTAACACTAACCCTAACTCTAACCCTAAACCTCACCCTCACCCTAACCCTAACTCTAACCCTAACCTGAAACCTAAACCTCATCCTAACCCTAACGCTCACCCTCACCCTCAACATAACCCTAACCCTAACCCTAACAATAAACCTAAACCTAACCCTAACCCTCATCATAACCATAGCCTTCACCCTAACCCTAACCCTCACTCTAACACTTACCCTCACCCTAACACTAACCCTAACCATTACACTAAAACTCACACTAACCCTAATCATCACCCTAACCCTAAACCTCACCCTAACCCTAACTCTCACCCTCAACCTATCCCTCAACCTAACCATAACCCTCATCCTCACCCTTAACCTCACACTAACCATAACACTAATCCTGAATCTAACCCTCAACCTCACCCTAACCCTAACCCTCACCTTACCATAACCCTCACCCTCAGCCTAACCCTCACCTTTACACTTACAGTCACCCTAACACTAACACTCACCCTCAACCTCAGCCTCAGCCTAACCCTAAGCCTAAGCCTAACCCTAACCCTAACCCTAACCCTCACCCTCACCCTAATCCTAACCCTAACCCTCATCCTAACCCTTAACCTACCATAACCCTAACCATCATTCTAAACCTAATCCTCATACACACCCAAACCCTCAGCCTAACCTTAAGCCTAAGCCAAACCCTAACCCTAACCCTCACACTCACTCAACCGTCAACCTAATCCTAAACCTAACCCTAACCCTAACATTAAACCTCAACCTAACCCTCACCCTAACCCTAACACTAACCCTAACACTCAACCTAACCCTCCCCCTAAACCTAACTCTAACCCTAAGCCTCACCCTCACCATAACTATAATCCTAAAACTAAACCTCACCCTAACCCTGATCCTAACACTCACCCTCACCCTCACCCTTACTGTAACTCTAACCCTAACCTTAAATATAACACTAACCCTAAACCTAACCCAAACGCTGAACCTCATCGTAATATTAACCCTAACAAAAACCCTCACCCTAATCCTAATCCTAACCCTCAGCCTCACCTTAAACCCTAACCCTCACCCTAACCCTAACACTCACCCTCACCATAACCCTAACCTTAACCCTAAACATCACACTAACGCTAACCCTAACCCTCAGCCTAACTCTAGCCCTCCCCCTAATCCTAATGCTAACCCTAAACATCATCCTAACACTCACCCTAACTCTAAAACCCTAACACTAACACTCACCCTCACCCTCATGCTCCGCCTAAGCCTCCGCCTCAGCCTAAGACTAACCCTGACCCTCACACACCCTCACCCTAACCCTAACCATAACACTAACCCTAACCCTAACCTTCACACTAACCCTCCCCCTAACCCTAACTCTAACCCTAAACCTCACACTCACCCTAACCCTAATCCTAAACCTGACACTAAATCTCACCCTAACCATAACCCTAACCCTCACCCTTACCCTCACCCTCACCCTCTCCTTAACTCTAACCCTAACCTTAACAATAACACTAATCTTAACTCGAAACCTAAACCTAACCCTAATCCTATCCATAACCATCACCCTCAGCCTCACCATCACTGCAAAAGTCACCAGAACTATAACACTAATACTCCTAACCCTAACCCTAATCCTAACAATCACCCTCACCCTAACCCTAATCCTAAACCTAATCCTCACTCTAACCCTAACCCTAACCTCACCATAACCCTAACCCTCATCCTAACCCTCACCCTAACATTAACCCTAACCCTCACCCTAGCCTTCACGCTAACCCTAATCCTAACCCTAACCCTCATTCTAACTCTAACCCTAACCCTCACCATAACCCTCACACTCACCCTAACCCTCATCCTCACCCTAACCCTCACCCTAACCCTAACCCTCACCCTCACCATAACCCTAACCCTCATCCTAACCCTAACCCTAACCCTAAACCTAAACCTAAACCTCACCCTAACAATAACCCTAACCCTCACCCTCACCATATCTCTAACCCTAATACTAACCCTTAGCCTCACCTTAACCCTTACCCTAACTCTAACCCTAAATCTCACCCTAATGCTAAACCTAACCCTCACCCTAAATCTAGCCCTCACCCTAACTCCAATGCTAAACCTAAACCTCATCCTAACACTCACCGTAACCCTAAAACCCTAACCCTAACCCTCACCCTCACCCTCACGCTCTGCCTAAGCCTCCGCCTCAGTCTAAGACTAACCGTGACCCTCACACTCACCCTCATCCTAACCCTAACAGTAACACTAACCCTAACCCTAACCCTCACACTAACCCTTACCCTAATGCTAACTCTAACCCTAAACCTCACCCTTACCCTAACCCTAAACCTCACCCACACCCTCCCCATCTGCCTAACATTAAGCCTAACCCTAAACCCAACCCTAACCCTAACACTAACCCTACCCCTCAACCTACCCCTCACCCCAACCCTAACCCTCACCCTCACCCTAGCCCATACCCAAACCCTAAGCCTAAGCCTAACCCTCATCCTAACCCTCACTCTAACCCTAACCCCAACACTCACCCTAACCTTAACCCTCACCCTCACCCTAACTCTAAACCTAACCTTAACCCTAACCCTAACCCTCACACTCACCCTCACCTTAACCCTAACCCTAATCCAAACTAACACTAACCCTCAACCCCACACTAAAACTCACCCTATCCCCAACCCTAACCCTAACACTAACCCTAACCCTCACCATACCCCTCACACTAACCCTAAGCCTAACCCTCACCCTCAACCTAGCCCATACCCAAACCCTAAGCCTAAGCCTAACCCTCATTCTAACCCTAAACCCAACACTCACCCTAACCCTAACCCTCACCCTCACACTCACCCTAATTCTAAACCTAACCCTAACCTTAACCCTAACCCTCACACTCATCCTCACTTTAACCCTAACCCTAATACTAACCCTAACACTAACCCTCACACCCACACTAAACCTCACCCTAACTCTAACCCTAACACTAACCCTAACCCTAACCTTAAACCTCAGCCTCACCCCAACCCTAACTCTAACCCTAAACCTCACCCTCACCCTAAACCTAACCCTAACCCTAATCCTAAACCTCACCCTAAACCTAAACTTTACCCTAACACTTACCCTCACCCTAACACTTACACTAACCTTAACACTAACACTCATACTAACGCTAACAATCACCCTAAACCTAAACCTCACCCTAACCCTAACCCTAAACCTCACCCTCACCCTAGGCCTCACCCTAATCCTAACTCTCATCCTCACCCTAAACCTCACACTAACCCTAACACTAATCCTCAATCTAACCCTCACCCTCACCCTAACCCTAAGCAGAACCCTCACAATTACAATAACCCTCACCCTCAGCCTAACCCTCACCTTTACTCTGTCACCCTCATCCTAACCCTCACCCCAAAGCTAACCCTCATCCTAACCCTCACACTAACCGTAACCCTAACCATCACCCTAACCCTAACCCTCACCCTCGACTTCAGCCTCAGCCTAACCCTAAGCCTAAGCCTAACCCTAATCCTCATCCTAACTCTCAACCTAACCATTACCGGAACCATCAATCTAAACCTAATCCTCATCCCCACCATCACCCTCAGCCTAACCCTAAGCCTAAGCTTAACCCAAACAGTAACCCTCACACTCACCCTCAGCATAACCCTAATCCTAACCCTAACCTTAACCCTAAACCTAAACCTCAACCTAACCCTCACCCTAACACTAACCCTAAGTCTCACCCTCACTTTAGTCCTCAACATAACCCTCACCTCAAACCTAACCCACACCCTCAATGTAACCCGAAACTTAACCCTCCCCCTAACCCTACGCCTAAACCTAAACCTCACCCTAACCCTAACACTAAATCTCACCCTCACCCTAGCCCTCACTGTAACCCTAATTGTAACCCTAAACCTCATTCTAACCCAAACCCTAACCCTATCCCTAAACCTCGCCCTAATCCTAAACCTAATAGTAACCCTCAAACTAATGCTAACCCTGACACTCAATGTAATACTAACCCTAAACCTCAAACTAACACCAACCCTCACACTCACAATCGCCCTCAGCCTAAACCGAAGCCTAATCCTAACCCTAACCCTAACCCTCATACTCACCTTCACCCTAACCCTAATCCTAACCCTGACACTAAACCTCACCCTAACCCTAACCCTAACCCTAACGCTTACCCTCACCCTTACCTTCACTTTAACTCTAACCCTATACCCTAACAATAACACTAATCCTAACTCGAAACTTAACCTAACCCTAATCCTATCCCTAACCCTCACCCTCAGCCTCACCATCACTGCCAAGGTAACCAGAACCATAACACTAACAATAATCCTAACCCTAAACCTAATCCTAACCCTCACCCTCACCCTAACCCTCATCCTCAACCTACCTCTAACCCTAACCCTAACCCTTTCCCTCACCATAACCCTAACCCTCATCCTAACCGTCACCCTTACCCTAACACTAACACTTAACCTCACCCTAAAAATAACCCTAACCCTCACCCACACCCTAGCCCTCGCCCTAACACTAATCCTAAACCTAATCCTCATCCTAACTCTCCCCCTAATCCTTAACTGAAAACCTAACTCAAAACCTTCACCCTAACCCTAAACATAACCCGAACCATAACTATCACCCAAATGCTAACCCTAACCTGAACCCTAACCCTAAACCTCAACCTCACTCTCAGCTTAATGCTAAGGCTAATCCTAACACTAAGCCTAACCCAAGCACTCACCCTAACACTACCCCTAATCGTAATCCTAAACCTAACCCTAACCCTCACCCTCATCCTAACCCTCACCCTAACCCCAAGCCTAACACTAACCCTAACCCTAACCCTCACCCTAACCCCAACCCTAACACTAACCCTAACCCTAACACTAACCCTCACCCTAACCCTAACACTAACACTAAACCTAACCCTAACCCTCACCCTCATCCCTCACCCTAACCCCAAGCCTAACACTAACCCTAACCCTAACCCTCACCCTAACCCCAACCCTAACACTAACCCTAACCCTAACCCTAACCCTCACCCTAACCCTAACACTAACACTAACCCTAACCCCAACCCTCACCCTAACCCTAACCCTAACCCTCAAGCTCACCCTAACCCTAACCCTAACACTAACCCTCACACTCACCCTCAATTTAATCCTAATCCTAATCCTAACCCTAATCTTCACCTTCAACCTAACCCTCACCCTAACCCTACCCCTAACAGCAACACTAACCCTAACCCTAACCCTAACTCTCACCCTATCCCTAAGCCTAACCCTACCCCTAACCGTAACCCTCACACTCACCTTCAATCTAAACCTGATCCTAAACCTAACCCTCACCTTTACCCTTACTGTCACCCTCACCCTAACCCTACCCTTAACACTATCACTAACCCTAACCCTAACCCTCACCGTAACCCTAAACCTAAACCTCACCCTAACCCTAACCCTAACCCTCACACTCACGCTCGGTCTAAGCCTAAGCCTAACCCTAAGCTTAAGCATAACCCTAACCCTCACACTGACACTCACCCTAACCCTAACACTATCACTAATGCTAACTCTAACCCTAAACTTCACCCACACCCTAAACCTAACTCTAACCCTAACCCTAAACATAAACCACACCCTAAACCTAACCCGAACTCTCACCCTCACCATAAATGTAACACTAACCCTAACCTAACAATAACCCTAACCCTAACCCTAACCCTCATTCTAACCATAACCCTCACCCTAAACCTAACCCTCAAAGTAACACTTACCCTCACCCTAACACTAACCCTAACCCTAACACTAACACTCAAACTAACCCTAACAATCACCCTAACATTAAACCTCACCCTAAGCCTAACCCTAAAGCTCACCCTCAACCTAGCCCTCACCCTAACCCTAACCCTCATCCTCACTCTAAACCTCACACTAACCCTAAACCTAATCATCAATCTTTTTTTTTTTTTTTTTTAAATTGTATTTTATTTTATTTGAGAACATATTGTACAGAGGGGCTACAATTACATGGGCAGAATAATGCATACATTTCTTACCAAGCATTGCAGCCTCCTCCTTTGTTTACCCTTCACTTCCCTTCCCTGCCTCCCCCCTCCCCCCACCCAATTTTACCCCCCTCCCCCCACCCAATTATACCCCCCTCCCCCCCCACACACCGACATTGTAAAGCTGGTTTTGACATGACATTTTGTACTTCTCATTGTTGCAACAGGTCCACCTGAATCCTTAAACGACTTGTAACCTCACCCTCACCCTAACCCTAACCCTAACCCTAGACCTTACCTTAATCCTTACTCTCAGCCTAACCCTCAGATTTTCCCTTACCGTCACCCTCACCCAAATCCCTCACCCTAACCATAACCCTCTTCCTAACCTTCACCCTGACCATAATCCTAAGCATCACCCTAACCCTAACCCTGACCCTCAACCTCACCATCAGCCTAACCCTAAAGCCTAAGCCAAACCCTCACACTAACCCTCATCCTCACCCTAGCCCTCACCCTAAGCCTAATCCTAACCCTAACCTTAATCATAACCCTAAACCTAACACTAACCCTAACCATCACACAAAACCTAATCCTCATCCCCACTCTCACCCACAGCCTAACCCTAAGTCTAAGCCTAACCCTAACCCTAACCCTCACACTCAACCTCACCATAACCCTAATCCTAAACCTAACCCTAACCCTAACCCTAAACCTCAAGCCAACCCTCACCCTAACCCTAACCCTAACACTAAACCTAACCCTAACCCTCACCCTAACTATCTCCCTAACCCTTACTCTAACCCTAAACCTCACCCTCACCCTAACCCTAAACCTCAGCCTCACCCTCACCCTCACCATAACTCTAACCCTAACCCTAACAATAACCCTAACCCTAACACTAACCTTAACGCTCATCCTCACCGTAACCCTAAACCTAACCCAAGCCCTCACCCTAACCCTAACCCTAACCCTAACCCTCACCCTCAGCCTCACAGTCACCGAAAACTTAACCATAACACTAATAACCCTAATCCTAACCCTAATCCTAACCATCACCCTCACCCTAAACCTAACCCTAACCTTCACCCTAATCCTAAACCTCAACCTCACCATAACCCTAACCCTAACACTCACCCTAACCCTAAACCTAACCCTAATCCTAAACCTTGCCATAATGTTAACCCTAACCCTCACACTCAACCTTGCCCTCATCCTAACCCTAATCCTAACCCTAAACCTTATCCAATCCCTCACCCTAATCCTAACCCTAAACCTGACCCTAACCATAACCCTCACCCTCATCCTCAGCCTAACCCTAAGCCTAAGCCTAACCCGAACCCTAACCCTCACACTCAACCTCATCCTAACCCTAATCCTAATCCTAAGACTAACACTAACCCTAACACTAACCCTCAACCTAACCCACCCCCAACCCTAACTCTAAACCTAAACCTCACCCTCACCGTAACCCTAACCCTCACCATCACCCTCACCCTCAGCCTAAACCTAAGCCTAACCCTAACCCTCACCTTAGCTCTCACCCTAACCCACCCACTAACCCTAACTCTAAACCTAATCCTCACCCTCAACCTAACCCTAAACCTAAACCTCACCCTAAATCTCACCGTAAGCCTAACCCGCACCCTCACCCTCACCCTCACCGTAACTCTAAACCTAACCCTCACAATAACACTAACCATAACCCTAACCCTAACCATAAATCTCACCCTCAGCCTCACCCTCACTGCAAACTTAAACCTATCCATAACACTAATATTAACCCTTACCCTAACCCTAACCCTAACTCTAACCCTAACCCTATCCCTAATCCTCACCCCACCCTCACCCTCAGCCTAACCCTAAGCCTAACCCTAACCCTAACCCTAACTTTAACCCTAAACCTCACCCTAACCCTATCTCTAAACCTAACCCTAAACCTCAGCCTAACCCTAACCCTAACCCTACCCACACACTCACCCTCATGGTAACTCTAAACCTAACCCTAACCATAACACTAACCCTAACCCTAACCATCACCCTAAACCTAATCCTCACCCCCAGCCTCAACCTCAGCCTAAATGTAAGCCTAAGCCTAACCCTAACCCTCACCCTCACCCTCACCCTAACCCTAATCGTAACCCTAAATCTATCCCTAACCCTCACCCTCCCCCTCCCCCTCCCCCGAATTCTAACCCTAAACCTCACCAGCACCCTAACCCTAACCCTAACCCTAACACTAAACCTCACCCTAAAACTCACCTTAACCCTCACCCTCACTCTCAACATGACCATAACTCTAACCCTAACCCTAACAATAATACTAACCCTAACCCTAACCCTAACCGTAATACTAACCATAAACCTCACCCAGAGCGTCACCCTCACCGCAAACTTAACACTAATCATAACACTAACAATAACCCTAACCCTAACCCTAAACCTAAACCTCACCCTAACACTAAACCTTACCCTTACCCTCACCCTCACCGCAACATTAACCCTAACCCTAAACCTAACAATAACCGTAAACCTAACACTAACCTTAACCATAAACATAACCCTCACCTAACGCTAACCCTCACCCTAAAACTAACCCTAGTCCTAACACTAACCCTCACACTGACCTTAACACTAATCCTCAATCTAATTCTCACCCTCACCCTAACCCTAAACCTAATACTCACCTTAACCCTCAACTTGACCCTTACTGTCAACCTTATCCTAACCCTCACCCTAACACCAATCCTCATCCTAACCCTCACCCTAACCATGACCCTAACCATCATGCTAACCCTAACCCTCAACCTCACCCTCAGCCTCAGCCTAACCCTAAGCCTATGCCTAACTCTACCCTAATCCTCACCCTCACCCTAGACCTCACCCTAACTCTAATCCTAACACTGACCCTCATCCTAACCCTAACCCTAACCCTAAAAATAACCCTAAACTTAACCCTAACCCTCATTCTCACCATAACACTCACCCTAACCTTAAACCTCACCCTAACAATTACCCTCACCCTAACACTAACCCTAAGCCTAAAACTAACCCTCACACTAACCCTAACGATCACCCTAACCCTAACACTCACCCTAACCCTAAACCTAACCCTTATCCTCACCCTACACCTCAACCTAATCCTAATCCTCATCCTCACTCTAAACCTCACACTAACCCCAAAAACTAATCCTCAATCTAAACCACACCCTAACCCTAACCCTAAACCTCACCCTAACCCTAACCCTCACACTTACTGTAATCCTAATTCTCAGCCTAACCCTCAACATTACCTTTACTGTCACCCTCACCCTAACCCGCACACTAACCCTAACCCTCATCCTAACCCTCACCGTGACCATAACCCTAAGCAAGCATCACCCTAATCCTAAACCTCACCCACAACCTAACCCTAACACTCACTCTCACACTAACCCTCACACTAACACTAACTCTATCCCTAAACCTCACCCTCACCCTAACCCTAACCCTCATCCTCACCCTCAACCTCAGCCTAACCCTAAGCCTAACCGTAACCCTCACCCTAACCCTCACACTCAACCTCACAGTAACCCTAATCCTAATCCTAACCATAACCCTAACCCTCACCCTAACCCTAACACTAACCCTAACATTAACCCTAACACTAACCCTAACCCTAACACTCACCCTAACCCTAACTCTAAAATTAAACCTCACCCTCAAACTAACCCTAACCATAAACCTCACCCTAAACCTAACCCTAAACCTCGCACTCACCCTAGCCCTCAGCCTAACCCTAATCCTAACACTAACCCTCAACCTAACCTTCACCCTAACCCTAATCCTAACACTCACCCTAAACCTAACCCTCACACTCAACCTCACCCTCAGCCTAACCCTAAGCCTAACCCTTAACCTAACCCTAACCCACACACTCACCCTCACCCTAACCCTAATCCTAAACCTAACCCTAACCCTCACACTAACCCTTATCCTAATCCTATCCTAACACTAACCCTAACCATAACCGTCAACCTAACCCTCACACTAAGCCTATCGAACCCTAAACCTCACCCTACCCCTAACCCTAACTCTAACTCTAACCCTAACCCTAAACCTCACCCTAACCCTAACCCTAACAATCACCCTCACCCTCATCCTCAACGCAACCCTAAATCTAAAATTAAAAATATCCCTTACACGAACCCTAACCCTCAACCTAACTGTAACCCTCACCCTAACCCTAACCATCACCCTAACACTAACGGTAACCCTAACACTAACCCTCACACTAACCCTAAACCTCACCCTAACCCTAACCCTAACCCTAACCATCAACCTCACCCTAGCCCTCACCCTAACCCTAATTCTAACTCTTACCATTACCTAACCCTCAACCCTTATCCTTACCCTAAACCTCACACTAACCCTAACCCTAATCCTCAATCTAACCCTCACCCTCACCCTAACCCCTAACCGTCACACTTACCCTAACCCTCACTCTAACCCTAACCCTCACCCTTATCTTAAGCCTCACCTACAGCCTAACCCTCAAATTTACCCTTACCTTCACTCTCACCTTAACACTCAGTCTATCCCTAAACCTCATCCTAAACTTCAAGCTAACCAAAACACTAACCATCACCCTAAACCTAACCCTCACACTCAATCTCACCCTCACCCTAACCCTAATCCTAACCCTAACCCTAATCCTAACCCTAACCCTCACCCTCAGCCTCATGCTCTCTCCAAAAGTAACCTTAAACATAACACTAACAATAAACCTAACCCTAACCCCTATCCTAACCCTCCACTACACCCTAACCCTAATCCTAACTCTAACCCTCACCCTCAGCCTCACACTCACTCCAAAAGTAACCTTAACCATAACACTAACAATAAACGTAACCCTAACCCCAATCCTAACCCTCCACCTCACCCTAACCCTAATCCTAACCCTAACCCTCACCCTCAGCCTCACCCTCACTCCAAAAGTAACCTTAACCATAACACTAACAATAAACCTAACCCTAACCCCAATCCTAATCCTCAACCTCACCATAACCCTAATCCTAACCCTAACACTCACCCTAACCCTAATCCTCACCCTCACTGTAACCCTAAACCTCATCCTACCCCTCACCCTAACCCTAATCCTCACCCTCACTGTAAAACTAACCCTCACCCCCAACATCACCCTCAGCCTAACCCTAAGCCTAAACCTAACCCTAACCATAACCCTCACACACACCCTCACCCTAACCCTAATCCTAAACCTAACCCTATCCCTAAAAATCAACCTAACCCTAACCCTAACCTTAACCCTCCCAATAACCCTAACTCTAAACCTAATCCTCACCCTCAACCTAACACTAACACTAAACCATACCCTAAATCTCACCGTAACCCTAACCCTCACCCTCAACCTCACTGAAACTCTAAACCTAACCTTAACAATGACACTAACCATAACCCTAACCCTAACCATAAACCTTACCCTAAGCCTCACTCTCACTGCAAACTTAAACCTAACCGTAACACTAACATTAACCCTTACCCTAACCCTAACCCTAACTCTAACCCTAAACCTAACCCTAGTCCTCACACCCACCCTCACCCTCATCCTAACCCTAAGCCTAACCCTAACATTAACCCTATCTTTAACCCTAAACCTCACCCTCACCCTAACACTATCTCTAAACCTAACCCTAAACCTCAGCCTAACCCTAACCCTAACTGTACCCGCACCCTCACCGTCACAGTAACTCTAACCCTAACCCTAAAAATAACACTAACCCTAACCCTAACAATCACCCTAACCCTAATCCTCACCCCCAGCCTCACCCTCAGCTTTACCCTAAGCCTAAGCCTAACCATAACCCTCACCCTCACCCTCATCCGAACCCTAATCCTAACCCTAACCCTATCCCTAAACCACAACCTAACCCTCACCCTCACCCTAATACTAACACTAAACCTAACCTTAACCCTCACCCTAACCCTCCCCTCACCCTAACTCTAAACCTAAACCTCACCAGTACCCTAAACCTAACCCTAACCCTAACCCTAAACCTCACCCTAAACCTCACCCTAACCTTCACCCTCACACTCACCATGACTGAAACTCTAACCCTAACCCTAAAAATAATACTAAACCTAACCCAAACACTAACACTAACCATAACCCTCACCCTTAGCCTCACCCTCGCCGCAAACTTAACACTAACCATAACACTAACAATAACCCTAACCCTAACCCTAAGCCAAACCCTAACCCTTACCCTAACCCTAACCCTCACCCTAACCCTAACCCTAATCCTAACCGTAAAACTATCCCTAACCCTCAACCTAAACCTAAACCTCATCCTAAACCTCACCCTAAACATAGCCCTAACCCTCCTCCTAAACCTAACCCTAACCCTAACTCTAACTCTCACCCTAACCCTCACACTAACCTTAACCCTAACACTAACCCTAACTCTAACCCTAAACCTCACCAACACCCTAAACCTAACTCTAAACCTAACCCTAAATATAAACCTCACCCTAACCCTAACCTAACCCTCACCCTCACCCTCAGCTTAACCGTTACCCAAACCCTAGAATAACCCTAACCCAAACCCTAACCCTAACCCTCACCCTCACCCTAACCCTAACCCTAACCCAAGCCCTCACCCTAAACCTAACCTTAACACTAACCCTAAACCTCACCATAACCCTAAACCTAAACCTCACCCTCAGCCTCAGCCTCACCTTAAATTTAACATTAATCATAACACTAACAATAACCCTAACCCTAAACCTAATCCTAACCCTCAACCTCACCCTAACACTAACCTCAACCCTAACACTCACCCTAATCCTAAACCTAACCCTAATCCTAAATCTCGCCATAATTCTAACCCTAACCCTCCCCCTAACCCTTGCCCTCATCCTAACCCTAATCCTTACACTAAACCTCATCCTAACCCTCACCTTAATGCTAACCCTAACCCAATCCCTCACCCTAACCCTAACACTCAACCTCAAACTCAGCCTAACCCTAACGCTAACCCTCACACTCAAACTCACCCTAACCCTAATCCTAACACTAAACCTAACCCTAACCCTAACCCTTACAATCACCCTAACCCTCACCCTAACCCTAACTCTAAACCTAAACCTCACCCTCAACCTGACCCTAACTCTAACCCTAACCCTAAACCTAAGCCATACCCTAACCCTAACCCTTACCCTCACCCTCACCTTCACCGTAACCTTAACGCTAACCCTAACGCTAACAGTTACCCTAAACCTAACACTAAACCTAACCCTAAACATAACCCTCACCCTAACGCTATAACTCACCCTAACACTAACCCTCACCCTAAAACTAACCCTAGTCTTAACACTAACCCTCAAACTAACCCTAACCATCACCTTAACCCTAAAACTCAACCTATCCCTATCCCTAACCCTCACCCTCACCCTAGCTCTCACACTAACCCTAACCCTCATTATCACCCTAAAACTCACTCTAACCTTCACACTAATCCTCAATCTTAACCTCACCCTCACCCTAACCCTTACCCTAATCCTCACCCTAACCCTCACCATGACACTTACTGTCACCCTCACCATAAACCTCACCCTAACCCTAACCCTTATCCTAACCCTCACCCTAACCATGACCCTAACCATCATGCTAACCCTAACCCTCAACCTCAACCTAAGCCTCAGTCTAAACCTAAGCCTAAGCCTAACCCTAACCCTAATCCTCACCCTCAACCTAGCCCTCACCCTAACCCTAATCCTAACCCTGACCCTCATCCTAACCCTAACCCTAACCCTAAAAACAACCCTAAACCTAACCCTAACCCTAACCCTAACCCTAAACCTAACCCTCACCATAACACTAACCCTAAACCTAACACTAACACTCACACTAACCCTAATGATCACCCTAAGGTTAACACTCACGCTAACCCTAAGCCTAACCTTCACCCTCAACCTAACCCTAACCCTCATCCTCACCCTAAACCTCACACTAACCCTAAGACTAATCCTCAATCTAAACCACACCCTCACCCTAAACCTAAACCCAACACTCACCCTAACACTAACCCTCACCGTTACCGTAATCCTCATTCTCAGATAACCCTCAACTTTACACTTACTGTCCTGTCAACCTCACCCTAACCCTCATACTAACCCTAACCCTCATCCTAACCTGACCCTGACCGTAACCCTAAGCATCACCCTAATCCTAACCCTCACCCTCAACCTAACCCTAACATTAACCCTCACACTAACACTAACTCTAACCCTAAACCTCACCCTCACTCTAAGCCTCACCATCACCCTCACCCTCAGCCTAACACTAAGTCTAACCCTAAACCTAACCCTCACACTCACCCTCACCCTCACCCTAAATCTAATCCTAACCCTAACCCTAACCCTCAACCTAACCCTAACCCTAACCCTAACCCTAACCCAAACACTAACCCTAACCCTAACCCTCACCCTAACCCTAACTCTAAAATTAAACGTCACCCTCACCCTCACCCTAACCCTAAACCTCAGCCTAACCCTAACCCAAACACTCACAGTCATCCTAGCCCTCACCCTAACACTAGTCCTAACCCTAATCCTCATCCTAACACTCACATTAACCCTAACACTTACCCTCAACCGCACTCTCAGCCTCACCATAACTCTAACCCTAACCCTAACAATGACACTAACCCTAAACCTAACGATCACCCTAACACTAATCCTCACCCCCACCCTCACCCTCAGCCTAACCCTTAGCCTACGCCTAACCCTAACACTAACCCTCACCCTCACTCTCACCCTAACCCTAATCCGAACCCTAAACCTATCCCTAAACCTCAACCTAACCCTCACCCTCACCATAATGCTAACACTAAACCTAAACCTAACCCTCACCCTAAACCATCCCCCTAACCTGAACTCTAACCCTAAACTTCACCAGCACCCTAAAACTAACCCTAACCCTAAACCTCACCGTAAACCTCACCCTAACCCTCACCCTCAACCTCACTCTCACAGTGACCGTAACTTTAACCCTAACCCTAACAATAACAGTAACCCTAACCCTAACCCTAACAATAACCATAAACCTCACCCTGTGCCTCACCCTCACCGCAAAATTAACACTAACCATAACATTAACAATAATCCTAAACCTAACCTTAAGCCTAAGCCTAACCCTAACCCTAACCGTAACACTCACGAAAACCCTAACCCTAACCCTAAACCTAATCCTAACCCTAACACTAAACCTAACACTAACCCTAAACCTAAACCGAAACCTCATCCTAACACTCACCCTAAACCTAACCCTTACCCTCACCCTAACCCTCACCCTAACCCTCACCTTAACCCTAACCCTAACAATAACCCTAACACTAAACCTAAACCTCACCATCACCCTAAACCTAACTCTAACCCTAACCCTAAAACTAAACCTCACCCTAACTCTAAACCTAACCCTCACCCTCAACTTCACTGTAATCCTAACCCTAACCCTAACAATAACCCTAACACTAAACCTAACCCTCACCCTAACCATAACGCTCAACATAACCCTAACCCTCAATCTAACCCTCACCCTCAACCTAACCCTAACCCTAACCGTAACCCTAACCCTAAACCTAACCCTAACCCTAACCATCACGTTAAACCTATTCCTCATCCCCACCCTCACCCGAGCCTAACCCTAAGCCTAAACCTAACCCTAACCTTAACCCTCAAACTTACCCTCACCCTAATCGTAACACTAACACTAACCCTTACTCTAACCCTAAACCTCACCCTCACCCTAACCCTAACTCTAACCCTAATCTGAAACCTAAACCTCATCCTAACCCTAACCCTCACTCTCACACTCACTCTCAACATAACCCTAACCCTAACCCTAACCCTAACAATAAACCTAACCCTAACCCTAACCCTCATCCTAACCATAACCTTCACCCTAACCCTAACCATCACCCTAACACTTTCCCTCACCCTAACACTAACCCTAAACATAACACTAACCGTCACACTAACCCTAACCATCACCCTAACCCTAAACCTCACCCTAACCCTAACTCTCACCCTCAACCTAGCCCTCAACCTAACCCTAAACCTCATCCTCACCCTTAACCTCACACTAACCTTAACACTAATCCTGAATCTAAATCTCAACCTCACCCTAATCCTAACCCTCACCTTACCTTAACGCTCACCCTCACCCTAACCCTCACCATAACATAAATCCTCATCCTTACCCTCACCCTAACGGCAACCTCAACCATCAACCTAACCCTAACCCTCACCCTCACCCTAGCCATCACCCTAACCCTAATCCTAACACTAACACTTATCCTAACCCTTAACCTAACCATAACGCTAACCATCATTCTAAACCTAATCCTCATCCCCACCCATACCTCAGCCTAACCCTAAGCCTAAGCCAAACGCCAAACCCTAACCCTAACCCTCAAACTCACCCTGACTTTCACCCTAATCCTAAACCTAACCCTAATCCTAACATTAAACCTCAACCTAACCCTCACCCTAACCCTAACACTAACCCTAACCCTAACACTCAACCTAACCCTCCCCCTAATCCTAACTCTAACCCTAAACCTCAGCCTCACTCTAACCATAATCCTAACACTAAACCTCACCCTAACCCTGATCCTAACCCTCACCCTCACCCTCACACTTAATGTAATTCTAAGCATAAATTTAACTTATAACACTAACCTTAAACCTAACCCAAACCCTGACCCTCACGGTAACTCTAACCCTAAAACAAACCCTCACCCTAATCCTAATCCTAACCCTCAGCCTCACCCTAACCCTAACCCTAACCCTAAACTTCACCCTCACACCATAACCCTAACCCTAACCCTAAACCCTACCCTAACGCTAACCCTAAACCTCACCCTAACTCTAGCCCTCCCCCTAACCCTAATGCTAACCCTAAACCTCATCCTAACACTCACCCTAACCCTAAAACCCTAACCCTAACACTCACCCTCACCCTCACGCTCTGCCTAAGCCTCCGCCTCAGCCTAAGACTAATCCTGACCCATACACTCAACATCACCCTAACCCTAACCGTAACACTAAACCTAACCCTAACCTTCACACTAACCCTCCCCCTAACCCTAATTCTTACCCTAATCCTCACCCTCATCCTAACCCTAAACCTCACCCTCACCCTCAGCCTCCGCCTAACATTAAGCCTAACCCTAACTGCAACCCTAACCCTAACACTAACCCTAACACTAACCCTACCGCTCACCCTAAACCTAACCATAACCCTCACCCTCACCCTAGCCCATACCCAAACCCTAAGCCTAAGCCAAACACTCACCCTAACCCTCACTCTAAACCTAACCCCAACACTCACCCTAACTGTAACCCTCACCCTCACCCTCACCCTAACTCTAATCATTACCCTAACCCTAAACCTCACACTCACCCTCACCTTAACCCTAACCCTAATCCTAACCCTAACACTAACCCTCAACCCCACACTATATATCACCCTATCCCCAACCCCAAGCCTAACACTAACCCTAACCCTCACCCTACCTCTCACCCTAACCCTAACCCTAACCCTCACCCTCAACCTAGCCTATACCCAAACCCTATGCCTAAGACTAACCCTCACCCTAATCCTCACTCTAACCCTAACCCCAACACTCACCATAACCGTAACACTCACCCTCACCCTCACCCTAACTCTAAACCTAACCCTAACCCTAATCCTAAACCTCACACTCACCCTCACCTTAACCCTAACCCTAATCCAAACTCTAACACTAACCCTCAACCTCACACTAAAACTCACCCTATCCCCAACCCTAACCCTAACACTAAACTTAACCCTCACCCTACCCGTCACACTAACCCTAACCCTAATCCTCACCGTAAAACTAGCCTATACCCAAACCCTAAGCCTAAGCCTAACCCTTACCCTCACCATAACTCTAACCCTACTCCTAACATTAACCCTAACCCTAACACTAAACCTAACCCTTACCCTCACCCTAACTCTTCCCCTAACCCTAACTCTAACCCGAAACCTCACCATCACCCTAACCCTAAACCTCACCCTCACCCTCACCATAACTCTAACCCTAACCCTAAAAATAAACCTAACACTAACACTAACCCTAACCCTCATCCTCACTGTTACCCTAAACCTAACCCAAGCCCTCACCCTAACCCTAACCCTAACCCTAACTCTCACCCTAACCGCAAACCTCAACCTCACGGTAACACTAACCCAAACACTCACCCTAACCCTAAAACTAACCCTAATCCTAAACCTTGCCATAATGCCAACCCAAAACCTCAACCTCACCCTTGCCCTCATCCTAACCCTAATCCTAACCCTAAACCTCATCCTAACCCTCACCCTAACCCTAAACCTCATCCTAACCCTTACCCTAACCATAAACCTAACCATCATGCTAAACCTAACCCTCAACCTCACCCTCAGCCTCAGCCTAACCCTATACCTAACCCTGACCCTCATCCTAACCCTAACCCTAACCCTAAAAATTATCCTAAACCTAACCCTAACACTCATTCTAAACATAAACCTCACCCTAACCCTAAACCTCAACCTAACACTTACCCTCACCCTAACACTAACTCTAACCCTAACACTAACACTCACACTAACCCTAATGATCACCCTAAGGGTAACACTCACGCTAACCCTAATCCTAAACCTCACCCTCACTCTGGCCCTCAACCAAACCCAAACCCTCTTGCTCACCCTAAACCTCACATTAACCCTAACACGAATCCTCAATTTAAACCACACCCTCACCCTAACCCTAAACCTATCCCTCACCGAAACAATAACCCTCACCCTTACTGTAATCCTCACTCTCAGCCTAACCCTCACCTTTAACCTTACTGTCACCGTCACCCTAACCCTCACACTAACCCTAAACCTCACCCTGACCGTAACCCTAAGCATCAGCCTAACCCTAACCCTCACCCACAACCTAACCATAACACTAACCCTCACACTAACACTAACTCAAACACTAAACATCTCCCAAACCCTAACCCTCACCCACACCCTCAGCCTAACACTAAGCCTAACCATAACCCTAACCCTCACACTCACCCTCACCCTCACCCTAAACCTAATTTTAACCATAACCCTGACCCTCAACCTAACACTAACACTAAACCTAACCTAACCCAAACACTAACCCTAACCCTAACCCTCACCCTAACCCTAACTCTAAAATTAAACCTCACCCTCAACCTAACCCTACACCTCACCCTAACCCTAACCCAAAACATTACCCTCACCCCAACAATCACCCTAACCCTCATCCTATCCCTAACCCTCATCCTAACCCTCACCCTAACCCTAATCCTAACCCTCACCCTAAACCTAACCCTCACCCTCAACATCACCATCAGCCTAACCCTAAGACTAAACTTAAACCTAACTCTAACCCACACACTCACCCTCACCCTAACCCTAATCCTAACCGTAACCCTAACTCTAACCCTAACCCTCAGACTAACCCTCACTCTAACCGTAACCTAACACTAACCCTAACCCTAAACCTCACACTAACCCTCACCCTAAGCCTAACTCTAAACCTAAACCTTACCCTAATCCTAATCCTAACTCTAACACTAATCCTAACCCTAAAGCTCACCCTAACCCTAACCCTAACCCACACCCTGACACTCACCCTATATGTAACCCTAAACCTAAAATTAAAAATAACCTTAACACTAAACCTAAACCTTACCTGAACTGTAACCCTCACCCTAACCCTAACCATCACCCTAACACTTACCCTCACCCTAACACTAACCCTAACCCTAACACTAACCCTCACACTAACCCTAACACTCACCCTAATCCTAAACCTCACCCTAACCCTAACCATAACCTAAACCTCACCCTCACCCTAGCCCACACCCTAATTCTAATTCTAACCCTTACCCTCACTTAACCCTAACCCTCATGCTCACCCTAAACCTCACATTAAACCTAACCTTCATCCTCACCCTATCCCCTAACCCTCACACTTACCTTAACCCTCACCCTAACCCTAACCCTCACCTTTATCTTAACCCTCACCCACAGCCTATCCCTCAACTTTCCCCTTACCATCACCCTCACCCTAACACTCACCCTATCCCTAAACCTCATTCTAACCTTCAAGCTAACCGTAACCCTAACCATAAACCTAATCCTAACCCTCACCCTCAATCTCACCCTCAGCCTAAACCTGAGCCTAACCCTAACCCTAACACTAACCCTCACCCTCACCCTAGCCATCACCCTAATCGTAACCCTAAACCTCATCCTAACCGTCATTCTAATTCTAAACCTAACTATCAACAAACACTAATCCTCACCCCCACCCTCACCCTCAGCCTAAGCCAAAGCGTAACCCTAACCCTCACACTCACCCTCACCCAAACCTAATCCTAAACCTAAGCCTAACCCTAAACCTCAAACTAACCCTCACCCTAACCCTAACCCTAACACTAACCCTGACCCTAACCCTAACCATAACCCTAACACTAACCCTCACACTAACCCTAACCCTCACCCTAACCCTAAACCTCACCCTAACCCTAACCCTAACCCTCAACCTCACCCTAACCCTAATCCTCACCCTAAACCTCACCCTCAGCCTCACCCTCACTGCAAAGGTAACCTTAACCATAACACTAACAATAACCCTAACCCTAACCCTAACCCTAACTATCACCCACACCCTCACCCTAATCCTAACCCAAACCCTCACCCTAACTCTAAACCTTACCCTCACCATAACACTAACCCTCATCCTAACCAACACCCAAACCCTAATCCTCACCCTCAACATAACACTAACCCTCACCCCCACCCTCACCCTCAGCCTAACCCTAAGCCTAAGCCTAAGCCTAACCCTAACCCTCACACTCACCCTTACCCTAACCCTAATCCTAACCCTAACCCGAACCATAAACCTCACCCTCAGCCTCACTCTCACTGCAAACTTAACCCTAACCATAACTCTAAAAATAACCCAAAACCTAACCCTAACCCTAACCCTAAATCTAACCCTAACCCTAACCCTAATCCTCACCCCCACCCTCAGGCTCAGCCTAGCCCTAAGCCTAACCCTAACACTAAAACTAACTCTAACCCTAAACCTCACCCTCACCCTAACTCTATCTCTTAACCTAACCCTAAACCTTACCTTAACCCTAACCCTAAACCTCACCCGCACCCTCACCCAACCGTAACTCAAACCCTAACCCTAACAATAACACTAACCTAAGCCTAACCATCACCCTAAGCCTAATAATCACTCCCATCCTCACCCTTAGCCTAAGCCTAAGCCTAAGCCTAAGCCTAACCCTAACCCTCACCCTCACACTGACCCTAACCTAAACCTAACTCTAACCCTATCCCTGAACCTCAACCTAACCCTCACCCTCACCCTAATGCTAACACTAAACCTAAACCTAACCCTCACCCTAACCCTCCCCTTAACCCTAACTCTAAACCTAAACCTCACCAACACCCTAACCCTACCCTTAAACCTAAACCTAACCCTAAACCTCACCCTAACCCTCACCCTCACCCTCACTCTCACCGTGACCGTAACTCTAACCCTAACCCTAACAATAACACTAACCTTAACCCTAACACTAACCATCAACGTCAACCTTAGCCTCACCCTGACTGCAAACTTAACACTAACCATAACACTAACAATAACCCTAACATTAACCCTAAGCCTAACCCTAAACCTAACCCTCATCTTAACCCTAACCATAAACCTAAACCTAACCCTAACCCTAAAAGTAACACTAACCCTAACCATAACCAAAAACCTCATCCAAACCCTCACCCTAAACCTAACGCTAACCCTCACCCTAACCCTAACCCTCACCCTCAAAATCCGCCTAAGCCTAACCCGAACTCTAACTCTCACACTAACCCTCACCTTAATCCTAACCCTAACACTAACCCTAACTCTAACCCTAAACCTCACGATCAACCTAAATCTAACTCTAACCCTAACCCTATACCTATACCTCAACCAAAACCTAACCCTTACCCTCACACTAACCCTCACCCTAACCCTAACCTAACACTAACCCTAACCCTAACCCTCACACTAACCCTCACCCTAAGCCTAACTCTAACCCTAAACCTCACCCTAACGCTAACCCTAACTCTAACCCTAATCCTAACCTTAACCCTCACCCTCACCCTAACCCTAATCCTAACCCTAACCCTATCCCTAAAAATCAACCTAAACGTAACCCTCACCCTAACCCTCCCACAAAACCTAACTCTAAACATAATCCTCACCCTCAACCTAAACCTAACCCTAAACCTCACCCATCTCACCTAAGCCTTATCTTCAACCTCACCCTCACCCTCACCCTCACCGTAACTCTAACCCTAAACCTAACAATAACACTAACCATAACCCTAACCCTAACCATAAACCTCACCCTCAGCCTCACCCTCACTGCAAACTTAAACCTAACACTAACCATAACACTAACATTAACCCTTAGCCTAACTCTAACCCTAAACCTAACCCTAACTCTAACCCTAACCCTAACCCTAAACCTAAACCTCACGCCCAAGCTCAGCCTCATTCTAACCCTAAGCCTAACCCTAACATTAACCCTAACTTTAACCCTAAACCTCACACTCACACTAACCCTATCTCTAAACCTTACCCTAAACCTCAGCTTAACCCTAATCCTAACCCTACGTGCACCCTCACCCTCACCTTAACTGTAACCCTAACCCTAACAATAACACAAACCCTAACCGTAACCATCACATTAACACTAATACTCAACCCCAGCCTCACCCTCAGCCTAACCCTAAGCCTAAGCCTAATCCTAACCCTCACCTTCACCCTCACCCTAATCCTAACCCTAACCCTATCCCTAAACCTCAACCTAACCCTCACCCTCACCCTAATGGTAACACTAAACCTAACCCTAAACCTCACCCTAACCCTCCCACTCACCCTAACTCTAACCCTAAACCTCACCAGCACCCTAACCCTAACACTAACCCTAACCCTAAACCTCACCCTAAACCTCACCCTAAACCTCACCCTCATTCTCACCATGACCGTAACTCTAACCCTAACCCTAACAATAAAACTAACCCTAACCCAAACCCTAACACTAACCATAACCCTCACCCTGAGCCTCACCCTCACCGCAAACTTAACACTAAACATAACCCTAACAATAACCCTAACCCTAACCCTACTCCTAAACTTAACCCTAACCCTAACCCAAACCCTAACCCTAACCCTAACCCTAAACCTAACCCTAATCATAACCCTAAAACTAACACTAACCCTAACCATAACAACAAACCTCATCCTAACAGTCACCCTAAACCGAACCCTAACCCTCACTCTGACCCTAACCCTAACCATCACTCCCACGCTCGGCCTAAGCCTAAGCCTAAGCCTAACCCGAACTCTAAACCTCACCCTAACCCTCACCCTAACACTCACCCTAACCCTAACCCTAACACTAACCCTAACTCTAACCCTAAATCTCACCCTCACCCTAACCCTAACACTAACCCTCACCCTAACCCTAAACCTCACCCTCACTGTAACCCTAACCCTAACCCTCACCCTAACCATAAACCTAACCCTAATCCTAAACCTCACCATAATGCTAACCCTAACCCTCACCCTCACACTTGCCCTCATCCTAACCCTAATCCTAACCTTAACCTCATCCTAAACCTCACCCAAGTCCTAAACCTAACCCTTACCCTCACCCTCAGACTAACCCTAACCCTAACCCTCACACTCAACCTCACCAAACCCGAATCCTAACACTAACCCTAACCCTAAACCTAACCCTCACCCTAACCCTCCCCCTAACACTAACTCTAAACCTAAACCTCGCCCTCACCCTAACCGAAACTCTAACCCTAACCCTAAACCTAAACCTCAACCTAAACCTAAACCTTACCTTCACCCTCACCCTCACCGTAACCTTTACCCTAACCCTAACCCTAAAAATAACCCTAAACCTAACACTTAACCCTAACCCTAAACATAACCCTCACCCTAACGGTAACCCTCACCCTAATACTTACCCTCACCCTCACCCTCAACGTAAGCTTAACCCTAACCCAAACAATAACCCTAAAGCTAACACTAATCCTAACCCTAACCATAACCCTTACCCTAACGCTATAACTCACCCTAACACTAACCCTCACCCTAAAACTAACCCTAGTCCTAACACTAACACTCACACTAACCCTCTAACCATCACCTTAACCCTAAACCTCTACCTAACCCTAACCCTAATTCTCACCCTCACCCTAGCCCTCACCCTAACCCTAATCCTAAACCTGACCCTCATTCTAACCCTAACAATAACCCTAAAAATAACCCTAAACTTAACCCTAACCCTCATTCTAACCATAAATCTCACCCTAACCCTAAACCTCACCCTAACACTTACCCTCACCCCAACACCAACCCTAACCCTAACACTAACCCTCACATTAACCCTAACGATCACCCAAAACCTAACACTCACCCTAACCCTAACCCTAACCCTCATCCTCACCCTAGCGCTCAACCCAACCCTAACCCTCATCCTCACCCTAAATCTCACACTAACCCCAAAAACGAATCCTCAATCTAAACCACACCCTAACCCTAACCCTAAACCTAACCCTAACCCTAGCCCTAACCCTCACCCTTACAGTAATCCTCACTCTCAGCCTAACCCTCACCTTTACCCTTACTGTCACCCTCACCCTAACCCTCTCACTAACCCTAACCCTCATCCTAACCCTCACCCTGACCATAACCCTTAGCATCAACCTAATCCTAACCCTCACCCACAACCTAACCCTAACACTCACTCTCACACTAACCCTCACACTAACACTAACTCTAACCTTAAACCTCACCCTCACCCTAACCCTAAACCTAACCCTCACCATCACCCTCAGCCTAACCCTAAGCCCAACCTAACCCTCACCCTAACCCTCACACTCACCCTCACAGTAACCCTAACCCTAATCCTAACCATAACACTAACCCTCAACCTAACCCTAACAATAACCCTAACATTAACCCTAACACTAACCCTAACACTCACACTCACCCTAACACTAACTCTAAAATTAAACCTCATCCTCAACCTAACCCTAACCTTAAACCTCCCCCTAACCATAAACCTAAACCTCACCCTCACCCTAGCCCTCAGCCTAACCCTAATCCTAACCCTAACCCTCACCCTTACCCTCACTCTAACCGTAATCCTAACACTCACCCTAAACCTAACCCTCACCTTCAAACTCACCCTCACCCTAACCCTAAGCCTTACCCTAAACCTAACCCTAACCCACACACTCACCCTCACCCTAACCCAAATCCTAAACCTAACCCTAACTCTAACCCTAACCCTCAAACTAACCCTCACCCTAACCCTAAACTAAAACTAACCCTAACCCGAACCGTCAACGTAACCCTCACCCTAAGCCTAACTCTAGCCCTAAACCTCACTCTAACCCTAACCCTAACTCTAACCCAAATCCTAACCCTAAACCTCACAATAACACTAACCCTCACCCTCACCCTCACCCTCAACGTAACCCTAAACCTAAAATTAAAAATAACCCTAACACGAACCCTAACCCTCAACCTAACTGTAACCCTCACCCTAACCTTAACCATCACCCTAACACTTACCCCCACCCTAACACTAACCATAACCCTAACACTAACCCTCACACTAACCCTAATATTCATCCTAACCCTAAACCACTCCCTAACCCTAACCCTAACCCTAACCCCCAGCCTCACCCTAGCCCTCACCCTAACCCTAATTCTAACTCTTATCCTCACCTAAACCTAAACCCTTATCCTCACCCTAAACATCACACTAACTCTAACGCTAATCCTCAATCTAACCCTCACCCTCACCCTAAACCCTAACCCTCACACTTACCCTAAACCTCACCCTAACCTTAACACTCACCCTTATCTTAACCCTCACCCACAGCCTAACCCTCAATTTACCCTTACCTTCACCCTCACCCTAACACTCAATCTATCCCTAACCCTCATCCTAACTTCAAGCTAACCGTAACACTAACCATCACCCTAACCCTAACCTTCACCCACAAACTCACCCTCACCCTAACCCTAATCCTAACCCTAACCCTAATCCTAACCCTAACCCTCACCCTCAGCATCACCCTCACTCCAAAAGTAACCTTAACCATAACACTAACAATAAACTTAACTCTAACCCTAATCCTAACCCTCACCCTCACCCTAACCCTAATCCTAACCTAACCCTCACCCTAACCCTAACCTTCACCCTCACTGTAACTCTAACCCTCATCCTAACCCTCACCCTAACTCTAATCCTCACCCTCACTGTAACTCAAATGCTCACTCTCACCCTCACCCTCAGCCTAACCCTAAACCTAAGCCTAACCCTAACCCTAACACTCACACTCACCCTCATCCTAACCCTAATCCTAAACCTAACCCTATCCCTAAAAATCAACCTAACCCTAACCTTCACCCTAACCCTCCCACTAACCCTAACTCTAAACATAATCCTCACCCTCAACCTAACCCCAACCCTAAACCTCACCCTAAATCTCAGCTAACCCTAACCCTCACCCTCACCCTAACCGTAACTCTAACCTTAAACCTAACAACAACACTAACCATAACCCTAACCCTAACCATAAACCTCACCCTCAGCCTCACCCTCACTGCAAACTTAAACCTAACACTAACCATAACACTATTAACCCTTAGCCTAACCCTAACCCTAACCCTAACCCTAAATCTAACCCTAACCCTAACACTAACCCTAATCCAGATGCCCGAGCTCAGCCTCATTCTAACCCTAAGCCTTACCTTAACATTAACCCTAACTTTAAACCTAAACCTCACCCTCACCCTAACCCTATCTCTAAACCTAACCCTAAACCTCAGCTTAACCCTAACCCAAACACTACCCGCAACCTCACCCTCAGGTTAACTCTAACGATAACCCTAACAATAACACTAACCCTAACCCTAACCATCACCCTAACCCTAATCCTCACCCCCAGCCTCACCCTCAGCCTAACCCTAATCCTAAGCCTAACCCTAACCCTCACCCTCACCCTAATCCTAATCCTAACCCTAACCTTATCCCTAAACCTCAACCTAACCCTCACCCTCACCCTAATGGTAACACTAAACCTAACCCTAACCCTCACCCTCACCCTCCCCCTCAACCTAACTCTAACCCTAAACCTCACCAGCACCCTAAACCTAACCCTAACCCTAACCCTAAACCGGACCCTAAACCTCACCCTAACCCTCACCCTCACTCTCACCATGACCGTAACTCTAACCCTAACCCTAACAATAATACTAACCCTAACCCAAACCCTAACACTAACCATAACCCTCACCCTGAGCCTCACCCTCACCGCAAACTTAACACTAACCATAACACTAACAACAACCCTAACCCTAACCCTAATCCTAAACTTAACCCTAACCCTAACCCAAACCCTCAACCTAACCCTAACCCTAAACCTAACCCTAATCGTAACCCTAAAACTAACCCTAACCAGAACCAGAACCACAAACCTCACCCTAACCCTCACCGTAAACCTAACCCTAACCCTCACCCTAACCCTAACCCTAACCCTCACCACCACAATCGGCCTAAGCCTAAGCCTAACCCGAACTCTAACCCTCACCCTAACCCTAACCCTAACACTAAACCTCACTCTAACCCTAAACCTCACCCTCACCCTAACCCTAACACTAACCCTCACCCTAACCCTAAACCTTCCCTCACTGTAACCCTAACAGTAACCCTCACCCTAACCATAAACCTAACCCTAATCCTAAACCTCACCATAATGCTAACCCTAACCCTCACCCTCACAATTGCCCTCATCCTAACCCTAATCCTAACCTTAACCTCATCCTACACCTCACCCTAATCCTAAACCTAACCCTCACCCTCACCTTCAGACTAACCCTAACCTTAACCCTCACACTCAACCTCACCCTAACCCTAATCCTAACACTAACCCTAACCCTAAACCTAACCCTCACCCTCACCCTAACCCTCCCCCTAAAACTAACTCTAAACCTAAACCTCACCCTCACCCTAACCCTAACTCTAACCCTAACCCTAAACCTAAACCTCAACCTAACCCTAAACCTTACCCTCAACCTCACCCTCACCGTAACATTAACCCTAACCCTAACCCTAACAATAACCCTAACCCTAACACTAACCCTAACCCTAACCATAACCCTCACCCTAACGGTAACCCTCACCCTAACATTTACCCTCACCCTCACCATCAACGTAAGCTTAACCCTAACCCAAACAATAACCCAAAGCTAACACTAACTCTAACCCTAACCATAACCCTCACCCTAACGCTCTAACTCACCCTAACACTAACCCTCACCCTAAAACTAACCCTAGTCCTAACACTAACACTCACACTAACCCTAACCATCACCTTAACACTAAACCTCAACCTAACCCTATCCCTAACTCTCACCCTCACCCTAGCCCTCACACTAACCCTTATCCTCATCCTAAACCTAAACCTAACCCTCACCCTAACCTTAACGCTAAACCTCAAATTAACCTTAACCCTCATCCTCAACATCAACATCAGCTTCACCCTAAACCTAACCCTAATCCAAACGCTAACCCTCACCCTCACCCTCACCCTAACTCTAAACCTAACCCTAAACAAAACCCTCACTCTAATCCAAGCCCTATCCCTGACCTTCACCCTAACCCAAAACCTAATCCTAACCATAACCCTAACCTACGCTCACCGTAAACCTTACCCTCACACTAACCCTAAACCTAACCCTCATCCTAACACTAACCATAACCCTAACCCTCACCCTAACCTTAACTAACCCTATCCCTCACACAAACCTTAACCCTCCACCTCACCCTCAACCTCAACCTCACCCTCACCCTAACCCTCACCCTCACCCTCACACTAAAAATAACCATAACCCTAACCCTCACACTAAACCTAACTCTGACACTCACCCTCACCTTCACCCTAAGCCTAACCCTACACCTAAGCCTAATCCTAAACGTAACTCTCACTCTCACCCTCACCCTAAACCTAAACCTTACCCTAACCCTAACCCTAACCCTAGTACTCACCCTAACCTTTACCCTCACCGTCACCCTAAACCTAAACCTAACCCTCACCATAACCCTAACCCTAACCCTAACCCTCACACTCACCGTAAACCTAACACTAACCCTAACCCTCACCCTAAACCTATCCTTAACCTTAATGCTATCCCTAACCCTCACCCTTCCCCTAAACCTCCCTCTAACCCTTACCCTCACCCTATCCTTCACCCTAACCCTCACCCTAACACTAAACCTAAACCCCATCCTTACCCTAAACCTAACCCTAAGTCTCACCCTCTCCCTCAACCTCACCCTAACCCTAACCCAAACCCTCAACTGAACCCTCACCCTAACGCTCACCCTAACACGCAACTTAACCCTAACCCTCACCCTCACCCTAACGATCACCTTAAACCTTACCCTCACCCTAAACCTAACGATAACCCTCACCCTCACCTAACCTAACCTGGATCCTAACCCTTACCCTAAACCTCAACCTAACTCTAACGCTATCCCTAAACCTCACCCTCACCCTAAACCTCACCCTAACCCTTACCCTGACTATAACCCTAACCCTAACCCTAATCCTCACCAGTACCCTAACCCGCACACTAACCCTAACACTCACCCACACCCTAAAACTCACCCGAAACCGAACCAGAAACCTAACCCGACCCTAAACCTCACCCTAATCCTAACCCTCTCTGTAAACATAACTATAACCCTCACCCTCATACTAACACTAAACCTCGCCTTAACCCTCACCCTAAATCTCACCGTAACCCTAACGCTAACACTAAACCTCAATCTCATCCTAACCCTCACACTTATCCTTATCCTGACACTAACCCTAACCCTAACCCTAATCCTCACATTAACTCTAACCCTCACACTAACCCTAACCCTACACCTCACCCTATCCCTCACCCTAACCCTAACCCTAACTCTAAACCTCACCCTAACTCTAATGCTATCCCTAAACCTCACCCTCACCCTAAAACTCATCCTAACCCTTACACTCAATATAACCCTAACCCTAACCCTAATCATCACCGTAACCCTAACCCTCACCCTAACCTAAACCGTCACCCACACTCTAAAACTCACCCGAACCCGAACCCGAACCCGAACCCTAACCCGACCCTAAACCTCACCCAAACCCTAACCCTCAATCTAAACCTAACTCTAACCCTCACCCTCATACTAACCCAAACCCTCACCTTAACCTTCACACTAACCCTCACCCTAACCCTAACGCTAACCCTAAACCTCACTCTCACACTAACCCTCACTCTTATCCTTACCCTCACACTAACCCTAACCCTAACCCTAATCCTCACATTAACATTATACCTCACCCTAACCCTAACCCCACCCCTCAACTTAAACTTCACACTAACCCTAACCCTAAGCCTAACTCTGACAGTAACCCTATCCCAAACCCTAAACTTCACCCTAACCCTTACCATCACCGTCAACCTAAACCTCAACCTAACCCGAACCCTCAAATACACCTCACCCTAACGCTAACCCTAACCCTAACCCTCACCGTAACCCTCACCCTAATCCTAACCCTATCCCTAACCCTCACCCTAACCCTAAACCTAACCCTAAACCTAACCCTCACCCTCACCCAAACCCTTACCCTCACCCTTACACTAACCCTAACAATCAGCCTAACCATCATGCTAACCCTCATACTAACCCTAAACCTCACCCTAACCATAAACCTAACTCTCAGCCAAACCCACTTCCTAACTCTAACCCTAACCCTCAACCCAACCTTAACCCTAACCCTAACTCAAACCCTCATCCTAAACCTAAAACTCACCCTCACCCTCACCCTCACCCTCAGCCTAATCCTAACCCTAAACCTAAACCTAACCCTAACTCTCACACTCATCGTCACCCTAACTCTAATGCTAACCCTAACCTTGACCCTGACCCTAACCCCAACCCTATCACTAACCCTCACCCTCACCCTAACCCTAAACCTCACTCTCACTCTAACCCTAACCCTAACCCTCACCCTAACCCTAAGCCTTAACCTAACCCTCACCCTCACCCTAAACCTCAACCTAACCCTTACCCTCACCCGAACCCTAAACCTAACCCTCAACCTAACCCTCATCCTAACCCTAACCCTAAACCTAACCCTCACAATAACCTTAACGCTAATCCTAACCCTAACCCTCACATTAACCCTAACCCTCAAACTCACCCTCAACCACCTCACCCTAAGCCTAACCCTAACCCTAACCCTAATCCAAACACTAACCCTAAACCCTCAACCTAAACCTAACCCTAATCCAAAAAATAACCCGCACCCTCACTGTAACCCTTACCCTCACTCTAAACCTTACCCTCACACTAAACCTAAACTTAACCCTCAGTCTAACCCACATCCTAACCCTAACCCTAACCCTAACCGTCACCCTAACCTTAACCCTAACCGTAAACCTGACCCTCTCCTAAAACCTAACCCTCACCCTCACCCTCAACCTCACCCTCATGCTCACACTAACCCTCACACTAAACTTCACTCTAACCCTAACCCTAACCCTAACCCTCACCCTAAACCTAACTCTAACCCTCACCCTCATATTAACCCTAAACCTCACCTTAACCCTCATCCTAAACCTACCCCTAACCCTAATGCTAACCCTAATCCTCACTCTCACCCTAACCCTCACCCTAACCCCTATCCTCACAGTAACCCTAACCCTAACCCTAACCCTAATGCTAACCCTAATCCTCACTCTCACCCTAACCCTCACCCTAACCCCTATCCTCACAGTAACCCTAACCCTAACCCTAACCCTCACCCTAACCCTAATCGAACCCTCACCCTCACCTTTACCCTAACCCTCACCGTCACCCCAAACATCAGCACCACCCTAACACTCACCTACACCCTCACCCTGACTCTCAGCCTCACCCCCACCCTAACCATCACCCTCACCCTAAACATCACCCTAACCCTAACCCAAACACAAAAGTTAACCCTAATCCTCACCCTAACCCTAATCCTCAACTTAAACCTCACCCTCACCCTAATCCTCACCCTAACCCTAACCCTAATCCTTTCCTAAACAAATCCCTCACCCTCACCCTAACCGTAACCCTAACCCTAATGCTAACACTAGCCCTCACCCTCACCCTAACCCTAATAATAAACCTAACCCTAATCTTAAACCTAACCCTAATGCTAACCTTAAACCTCAACCTCACCATAACCCTCACCCTAACCCTTACCCTCACACTAAACATAACCCTAATCCTAACCCTCACACTCACCCTAACCGTAATACTCACCCTAACCCTAATCCTAAGCCGAAACCTCACCGTCAGCCTAAACATCAACCTAACTCTAACCCTCAGCCTAACCCTAACTCTAACCCTCACCCTAACCCTAACGCTAACCCTAACCCTCACTCTCACCCTAAACCTCACCCTAACCCTTACCCTCAATATAACCCTAACCTTAACAGTAATCCTCAAACATAAACTCACCCTAACCATAACACTAATGCTCACCGTAACCGTAACCCTCACCCTCACCCTCACCCTAACCCTAACCCTAAACCTCACCCTAACCCTAACCCTGTCCCTAACCCTAACTCTAACCCTCATCCTCACCCTAACATTAACCCTAACCCTAATCCTCACCTAAACCTCCACCCTCACCCTCACCCTCACCCTCATCCTAACCCTCACCCTCACCCTAAACATAAACCTAACCCTCACCCTAACCCTAACCCTAATCCTCCCCCTTACACTAATCCTCACCCTAAACCTCACCCTCACCCTAAACATCACCCTAACCTTAACCCTCACCCTAACCCTAATCCTCACCCTCACCCTAACCCTCACCATCACCTTAACCCTCACCCTAACCCTAACCGTCACATACACCCTAAAACTCACCCTCATCCTAACCCTTACCCTCACCCTAACCCTAATCCTTACCCTAACCCAAACCCTGACCCTAACCCTAATGCTAACACTAAACCTCAACCTCACCATAACCCTCACCCTAACCCTTACCCACACCCTCAACCTCACCCTAACCCTAACCCCTAAGCCTCACCGTAATCCTAAACCTAACCCTAACCCTAATCCTCACCCTATCCCTAACCCTAACCCTAACCTTCACCCTAACCCTCACCCTCACCGTACCCCTAATGCTACATTAACACTCAGCCCCACTCTATGCCTCGCCGTAACCCTTACCCTCACCTTAACCCTATCCCTCACCATCATCCTAAACTTCACCCTTACCCTTACCCACACCCTCACGCTCAATCTAACCCTAACGCTAACCCTAAAACTAAACCTCACCCTAAATGTCACCCTAACCCTAAACCTAGCCCTAACCCTCACTCTCACCTGAACCCTTAGCCTTACCCGAAACCTAACCTAACCCTCAGCCTAACCCTCATCCTAACACTAACCCTAACCCTAACATTCACCCTAACCGTCACCCTCACCCTCAACCTCACACTCAGCCTAACCCTAAACCTAATCTAAAACCAAACCCTAATTTTCAACCTCACCCTAACTCTAAACCTAACCCTAACCAAAACCCTCTCCCTAACCCTCACCCTAAAACTAACCCTAATCCTAATCCTAACCCTCACCCTCACCCTAACCCTTACCCGCACCCTAACCCTAAACCTAACCCTCAGGATAACCCTCATCCTAACCCTAACCCTAACCCTCAACCTAACATTAACCCAAACCCTAAACTTAACCTTCAGCCAAATCCTAACCCTCACCCTCACCCTCAACTTCAACATCACGCTCACCATAACCCACACCCTCACACTCACCCTAACTGTAACCATAACCCTATCCCTCACCCTAAACCTAACCCTCACCCTCACCCTCACCATCACCCTCACCCTAACCCTCATTCTCACCCTAACCCTATCCATAAACCTAACCCTCACCCTAAACTCACTCTGACCCTCAGCCTCACCCTCACACTAAATCTAAACCTCACCCTAACCCTAAACCTAACCTTAGCCCTCACCCTAACACTAACCCTCACATAAACCCTAACCCTCACCCTCACTTTTACCGTAACTGTAACCCTAACCCTAACCCTAACAATAACCCTGAACCTAACACTAACACTAACCCTATCTATAAACCTCACCCTAACGCTAACCCTCGCCCTAACATTTACACTCACCTAAAAAGTAAACCTAGTCCTAACACTAACCCTCACACTAACCCTAACCTTCCCCTTAACCCTAAACCTCAACCTAACCCTATCCCTAACCCTCACCTTCACCCTAGCCCTCACCCTAACCCTAACCCTCATCCTCACCCTAAACCTCACTCTAAACTTAACACTAATCCTCAATCTAATCCTCACCCTCACCTTAACCCTAACCCTAATCCTCATCCTAACCCTCTCCTTTACCCTTACTGTCACCCTCACCCTAACCCTCACCCTAACTGTAACCCTAACCCTACCCCTCAACCTACCCCTCACCGGAAACCTAACCCTAACCCTAATCCTCACCATATCCCTAACAATAACCCTAAATCTCACCCTAACCCTCACACTCACCATAACCCTAATGCTAACATTAACCCTCAACCTCACCCGAAACCTCGACCCTAACCCTTCCCCTGATCTTAACCTATCCCTCACCCTCACCCAAAACTTCACCCTAACCCTTACCCTCACCCTATCCCTCACCCTAACCCTAACACTAACCCTAACACTAACCCTCACCCTAAACCTCACCGTAACCCTAAGCCTAACACTAACCCTCACCCTCACCCTAACCCTTACCCTAACCCTTACCCTCATCCTAACCCTAACCCTAACCCTCACCCTAACCTTAAAGATAACCCTAACTCTAACCCTCACATTAACCTTAACCCTCACGCTCAACATCAACCTCAGCCTAACCCTAACCCTAATCCAAACGCTAACCCTCACCATCACCTTCACCCTAACTCTAAACCTAACCCTAAACAAAACCTGCACCCTAATCCTAACCCTATCCCTAACCCTCACCCTAAACCTATCCCTAATCCTAAACTTAATCCTCACCCCCCCTAACACTTACCCTCACCCTAAACCTAAACCTAACCCTCAGCCTAATCCTCATCCTAAAACTAACACTAACCCAAACCCTCACCCTAAATTTAACCCTAACCCTAACCCTCACCCAAACACTAACCCTCACCTTCACCCTCACCCTAAAAATAACCATAACCCTAACCCTCACCCTAAACCTACCTCTCACACTCACCCTCACCCTCACCCTAAGCCGAACCCTACACCTAAGCCTCATCCTAAACCAAACCCTCAAACTCACACTCACCCTAAACCTAAACATGAACCTAACCCTAAACCTTAACCTAGCCCTCACCCTGAACTTTAACCTCACCGTCACCCTAACCCTAACTCTCACCCTCACCGTAACCCTAACACTAACCCTAACCCTCACCCTAAACCTAACTCTGACACTCACCCTCACCCTCACCCTAAGCTGAACCCTACATCTAAGCCTAATCTTAAACCTAACTCTCACTCTCACCCTCACCCTAAACCTAAACCTTACCATAACCCTAACATTAACCCTAGTCCTCACCCTATCCCTTACCCTCACCGTCACCCTAACCCTAACCCTCACCCTAACCCTAACCCTAACCCTCACCCTCACCGTAACCCTAACACTAACCCTAACCCTCACCCTAAACCTATCCTTAACCCTAATGCTATCCCTAACCCTCACCTTCCCTGAAAACCTCACTCTAACCCTTACCATCACCCTAACCCTCACCCTCACCCTAACCCTAACAGAAACACTAAACCTCAACCTAAACCTCATCCTCATCCTAAATCTAACTCTAAATCTCACCCTCACCCTCAACCTCACCCTAACCCTAACCCAAACCCTCAACTGAAATCTCACCCTAACGCTCACCCTAACCCTCAATTTAACCCTAACCCTCACCCTCACCCTAACGCTCACCCTAAACCTTACCCTCACCCTAAACCTAACCCTAAACCTAACGATAACCCTCACCCTCACCTAACCTAACCTGGATCCTAACCCTCACCCTAATCCTCACCCTAACACTAACGCTATTCCTAAAACTCATCCTCACCCTAAACCTCATCCTAACCCTTACCCTCACTATAACCCTAACCCTAACACTAACACTAATCCTCACTGTAACCCTAACCCTCACCCTAACCCTAACCGTCAACCACACCCTAAAACTCACCCGAACCCGAACCCGAACCCGAAACCTAACCAGAACCTAAACCTCACCCTAACCCGACCCCGCAATCTAAACCTAACTCTAACCCTCACCCTCATACTAACCCTAACCCTCACCTTAATTTTCACACTAACCCTCTCCCTAACCCTAACGCTAACCCTTAAACCTCACTCTCACCCTAACCCTCACGCTTATCCTTATCCTCACACTAACCCTAACCGTAACCGTAATCCTCACATTAACCCTATCCCTCACCCTAACCCTAACCCTACCCCTCACCCTACCCCTCACCCTAACCCTAACCCTAATCCTAACCCGCACACTAATCCTATCCCAAACCCTCAACTTCATCCTAACCCTCACCGTCACCATCACCCTAACCCTCACCCTAACCCTAACCCTCAACTACACCTCCACCATCACCCTCACACTAAAACTCACGCTCACCCTAAGTATCACCCTAATCATAAACCTCACCCTAACCCTAACCCTAGTCATCATCCTAACCCTAACCCTCACCTTAAACCTCACCCTCGCCCTAATCCTCACCCTAACCCTAACACTAACACTCAGCCTAACCTTCATCCTAACCCTCACACTAACCCTAAACCTCACCCTAACCCTAACCCTAAACCTCACCCTCACCCTAGGCCTCACCCTAATCCTAACTCTCATCCTCACCCTAAACCTCACACTAACCCTTACACTAATCCTCAATGTAAGCCTCACCCTCACCCTAAACCTAACCCTAAACCTCACCCTAACCCTCACCCTAACCCTAACCTTCAACATTACCATAACACTCACCCTCAGCCTAACCCTCACCCTTACTCTTACTGTCCCCCTCACCCTAACCCTCACCCTTACCCTAATCCACATCCTAAAGCTCACCCTAACTGTAACTCTATCACCCTAACCCTAACCCTCACCGTCACCTTCAGCCTCAGCCTAACCCTCACCCTAACCCTAAGCCTAACCCTAAACCTCAACCTAACCCTAACCATAACATTCACCCTCATCCTAGCCCTCACCCTAACACTAATCCTAACCCTAACCCTCATCCTAACCCTCAACCTAACCATAAACCTAACCATCAATCAAAAGCTAATCCTCATCCCCACTATCACCCTCAGCCTAATCATAAGGTTAAGCCTAATCCTAAACCTAATCCACACCCTCACCCTCACTGTAAACCTAATCCTAAACCAAACCCTAACCCTTCCTCTAACCCTAATTCTAACCCTAAAACTCACCCTCACCCTAACCCTAACCCTAACCCTCAACCTCAGCCTAACCCTAACCCTAACCCTCACCCTCACCGTGACCCTAACCTTAATCCAAACCCTCACCCTCACTCTAACCCTAAGCCTAACCCTAAACCTCAACCTAACCCTAACAATAACATTCACCCTCAGCCTCACCTTCACTGTAAACTTAACCCTAACCATAAAACTAACAATAACCCTAACCCTAAACCTAATCCTAACCCTCAACCCCACCCTAACCATAACCCTAACCCTAACCCTCACCCTCAATGTAACCCTAACCCTAACCCTAAACTTCATCCTAACGCTAACCCTAACCCTCACCCTCACTCTAGGCCTCACCCTAACCCTAATCCTAACCCTAAACCTCATCCTAACCCTCACCCTCACCCTAAAACCCTAAACCTCATCCTAACCCTAACCCTCTCCCTCACACTCATGCTCGGCCTAAGACTAAGACTAAGCCTAAGACTAAACATAACCTTCAGACTCACCCTAACCCCAACGCTAAACCTAACACTAACCCTCACCCTCACCCTAGCCCATACCCTAACTCTAAACCTAACCCTCACCCTCACCCTCACCCTCACCCTCTGCCTAACACTAAGACTATCCCTAACCCCAAACCTAACCCTAACCCTAAACCTAACCCTCACCCTAACCCTCACCCTAACCCTCACCCTCACCCTAGCCCATACACTAACTATAAACCTAATCCTAACACTCACCCTAACCCTCATTCTAACCCTAACCCCAACCCTCACCCTAACCCTAACCCTCACCCTCACCAACACCATAACTCTAATCCTAACCCTAACCCTAATCATCACCTTAAACCTCACCCTAACCCTAACCCTAACACTAAACCTAACAGTAAACCTAACCATAAACCTAACCCTCAGCCTCACCCTCACCGCAAACTTAACCCTAACAATAACACTGACAATAACCCTAACCCTAAACCTAAACCTAACCTACACTGTAACCCTAACATTAGTCCTAACCCTAACTGTAAACCTAAAACTTACACTAACCTTAACCCTAACCCTAACCCTAATTCTCACCCTTACTCTCACCTTAACCCAAATCCTAACCCTAATCCTCACCATAACCCTAAATCTAAACTTTATCTTAACCCTAACCCTAACCCTAACCCTACGCCTACCCTAACCCTAAACCTCAGCCTAACCCTCACCCTAACCCTAACCATAACACTCACACTAACCCTAACCCTAACCCTCACCCTCATGCTCGGCCTAAGCCTAAGCCTAATCCTAAGCCTAACCCTAACCCTCACCCTAACCCTAACCCTAACAATAACCCTATCTCTAACCCGAAAGCTCACCATTGCCTTAACCCTAACTCTAACCCTAAACCTAAACCTAAACCTCACCTAACCCTAACCCTAACCATCACCCTCACAGTAACTTTAAATTTAACCCTAATCCTAACAATCACCCTAACCCTAACACTAACCCTCACCCTGTCCATAACCCTCACTCTAACCCTAAACCTCACCCTAACCCTAACTATCACCCTCACACTTAGGCTCGGACTAAGCCTAACCTAAGACTAAGATTAACCCTTACCCTCACAATCAACCTCACCCTAACCCAAAAAGTAACAGTAACCCTAACCCTAACCCTCACACTAAGCCTCACACTCACCCTCACCCACAACCTAAGCCTCACTGTCACCCTCACGCTCACCCTCACCGTAACCCTAACCCTAAATCTAACCCTAACCCTCACCCTAAATCTCACCCTAACCCTAATGCTAACTCTAACCCTCACACTCACCTTAAACCTCACGCTAACCCTTACTCTCAACATAAAGCTACCCCTACCCCTAACCCTCACCCTGACCCTAACCCTCACCCTAACCCTAACTATAACCATAACCTTCACCCGAAACCTGACCCTAACCCTAACCCTAACCCTAACCCTCATCCTAAACCTCACTCTACCATAACCCTATCCCTAACCCTAACACTAACCCTAACGCTCATCCTAACCCTAATCCTCACCCACACCCTCAGCCTCATCCTCAGCCTAAACCTAACCCTAACCCTAATCCTAAAACTAATCCTCACCCTCATCCTAACTCTAACACTAAACTTCAATCTCACCCTCAACCCCACCCTCACCCTAACCCTAACCCGAACCATAACCCGAATCCTCACCCTAACCCTCATCCTAAACCTCTCCCTAACCCTCATCCTAAACCTAAACCTAACCCTTATCATAACCCTAAACCTCAACCTCACCCTAACCGTAACCCTAACCCTCACCCTCACACTCACCATAACCCTCACCCTAAACCTTACACTCACCCTAACCCTCATCCCAACCCTCACCCTACCCCTAAAGCTAACCCTCAACCGAACCCTTACACTCAATCTAACACTAAGCCTAACCCTAACACTAACTCTCACACTAAACCTCACCCTAAATATCTCCCTACCATTAACCCTAACCCTAACCCTCACCCTAACCCTAACCCTCACCCTCACCCTCAGCCTAACCCTCAGCCTAAAGCCTAACCCTAACCATAACCCTCAGAGTCACCCTCACCCTAATCCTAACCCAAAGCCTCACCCTCACCCTAAACCTAACACAAACCCTTAAACCAACCCTCACCCTCATAAATATCATAAATATCATAAATAAATAAATATCATAAATATCACCGTAACCCTAAAACTCACCCTAATCCGCACCATAACCCTAACCCTAAGCCTCATACTAAAGCTAACCCTCACCCTCACCCTAACCCTAACCCTAACCGTAAACCTAACCCTCATCCTCATCTAACCCTCACTCTAACCCAAACCCTAACCCTCACACTAACCCTCAACTACAGCCTCACCCTAAACCTAACCCTAATGCTCACACTCAACATAACCCTCACCCTCAACCTAAACATCAACCTAAACCTAACACTCACCCTCACCCTAAACCTAACCCCAAGTCTCAACCTTACCCTAACCCTAACCCAAAACCTCTACTGAACCTTGACACTCACCCTCACCCTAATCCTCACCCTCACCCTAAACATCACCCTAACCCTAACTCTCACCCTTACCGTCATCCTATCCCTAACCCTCATACTAACCCTAAACCTCAGCTAACCTAACCCTCAACCTAACCCTTACCCTCACCATAACACTAAGCCTAAACCTAACATGAAACCTCACAGTAACCCTAAACCTCACCTTAATCCTAACCCTCACACTAATCCTAACCCTCAACCTAAAGCTAACCCTAAACCTCACCCTAACCCTAATCATCACCCTCACCCTCACCCTCAGCCTAACCCTCAGCCTAAAGCCTAACCCTAACCCTAACCCTCACAGTCACCCTCACCCTAACCCTAAACCTAAGCCTCACCCTCACACTCAACCTCACCCTAAACCTAAAGCAAACCCTCAAACCAACCCTCACCCTCACCATAAACATCACCCTTACCCTAACCCTCACCCTAATCCGTACCAAAACCCTAACCCTCACCCTAACGCTAACCCTCACCCTAATCCTAACCCTCACCCTCATCTAACCCTCAGCCTAACCCACATCCTAAACCTCACCCTAACCCTCAAACTCACCCTCAACCTAAACCTAATCCTAATGCTCACACACAACCTAACCCTAACCCTCACACTCACCCTCTCCCTCAGCTTAAACCTAAGCCTAACAATAACCCTAACCCTAAACCTCACACTCACCCTCATCCTAAAACTAACCCTAACCTAATCCTAACCCTCTCACTCACCCTCACACTCCCCCTAACCCTAACCCAAACCCTCAACCTAAACATCACCCTAAACCTAACCCTCACCCTAACCCTTAGCCTAACCCTCACCCTAACCCTAACCCTCATCCTCACCCTCACCAACAGGCTCACCCTAAACCTAATCCTAACAATAACCCTCACCCTCACCCTCAACATAACCCTACCCCTAACGCTAACCCTCACCCTAAACCTAAACTCCAACCTAACCCAAAACCTCACCCTAAACCTAACACTCAACCTAACAATAACCCTCACCCTAACCCTAACCCTCATGCTCACAGTCACCCTCAGCCTAAACCTAAACCTAAGCCTAACCCTATCCCTAATCCTCACACTAACCATCACCCTAAACCTAACCCTAAGTCTCATCCTCACCCTCAACCTCACCCTAACCCTAACCCAAACCTTCAACTGAACCCTCACCCTCAATCTCACCCTAACCCTCACCCTCACCCTAAACATCACCCTAACCCTAACACTCACCCTTAACCTCACCATATCCCTAAACCTCATACTAACCCTAAACCTACCCTAAACCTAACCCTCAACCTAACCCTTACCCTCACCCTAACACTAAGCCTAAACCTAACATGAACCCTCACAGTAACCCTAAACCTCACCCTAACCTTAACCCTCACCCTAACCCTAACTCTCACTCTAACCCTAACCGTAACCCAAACCCTCACCCTCATAGTAACTTTACACCAAAACCTAATCCTAACAATAACCCCAACGCTAACCCTAACCCTCACCCTCTCCATAACCCTCACCCTAAACCTAAACCTCACCCTAACCCTCACCCTCACCCTTAGGCTCGGTCTAAGCCTAAGACAAAGACTAAGACTAAACCTTACCCTACCACTCACCCTCACCCTAACCCTAAAAGTAACACTCACCCTAACCCTAACCCTCACACTAACCCTCACCCTTACACTAACACTAACCATAAACCTCTCCCAAACCCTAACCTTAAACCTCACCCTAACCCTCACCCTCCGCCTAACACTAAGAATATACCTAACCCCAACCCTAACCCTAAAACTAACCCTAAACCTAAACCTCACCCTAACCCTCACTCTAACCATGAGCCTAACCATCACCCCCACCCTAGCCCATACCCTAACCCTAAGCCTAATCCTAACACTCACCCTAACCCTCACACTAACCCTAACCCCAACCCTCACCCTAACCCTAACCCTCAGCTTACCCTCACCATAACTCTAATCCTAACCCTAACCCTAAACCTAAACCTCACACTCACCCTCACCTTAACCCTAATCCTAATCCTAACCTTAACCCTAACACTCACCCCCAGCCTAAACCTCACCCTAAACCTAACCCTAACCCTAACCCTAACCCACACCCTAACACTAACTCTAAACCTAAATGTCACCCTAACCCTAAACCTCACCCTAACACTTACCCTCACACTAAAACTAAACTTAACCCGAACACTAACCCTCACACTAACCCTAACCATCACCCTAAACTTAAAACTCACCCTAAGCCTAACCCTAACCCTCAACCTCGCTCTAACACTATTATCCTAACCCTAACCTTCACCCTAACCATAACCCCCACCCTCACCATCAAGCTGGGCCTTAGTCTAAGCATAAGCCTAAGACTAACCCTAACCCTCACAATCACCCTCACCCTAACCCTAACCGTAAACCTAACCCTAACCCTAATCCTCACACTAACCCGCACCCTAACGCTAACCCTAACCCTAAACCTAAACCTAACCCTCACCCTAACCGTCACCCTAACCCTAACGTTCAACATTACCATAACACTCGCCCTCAGCCTAACCCTCACCTTAACCCTTACTGTCCCCCTCACCCTAACCCTCACCCTAACTTTAACCCTAACCATCACCCTAACTCTAACCCTCACCCTCACCTTCAGCCTCAGCCTAACCCTAAGCCTAAGCCTAACCTTAACCCTAAACATCAACCTCATCCTAGCCCTCACCCTAACCCTAATCCTAACCCTAACGCTCATCCTAACCCTCAACCTAACACTAAGTCTCAACCTCATCCTAACCCTAACCCAAACCCTCAACTGAACCCTCACCCTCACACTCACCATAACACTCACCCTCACCCTAAACATCACCCTAACCCTAACACTCACACTTACCCTCACAGTAGCCCTAACCCTCAAACTAATTCTAAACCTCACCCTAACCTAACCCTCAACCTAACCCTTACCCTCACCATAACACTAAGCCTAAACCTAACATGAAACCTCACAGTAACCCTAAACCTCACCCTAACCCTAAACCTCACACTATCCCTAACCCTCACCCTAACCCTAACCCTAACCCTCACCCTAACCCTAACACTCACCCTCATCCTAGCCCTCACCCTAACCCTAATCCCAACCCTAAACCTCATCCTAACCCTAAACCTAACCATAACCCTAACCATCACTCAAAAGCTAATCCTCATCCCCAAACTCACCCTCAGCCTAATGCTAACCCTCAGCCTAACCCACACCCTAAACCTAACCCTAATCCTAACCCTCACCCTCAGCCTCACCCTCACTGTAAACTTAACCCTAACCATAAAACTAACAATAACCCTAACCCTAAACCTAATCCTAACCCTCACCCTCACCCTAAACCTAAAACTAACCCTCACACTAATCGTAACCCTCACCCTCAAAGTAACCCTAACTCTAACCCTAAACCTCAACCTAACGCTAACCCTAAAACTCACCCTCATCCTAACCCACACCCTAACCCTAAAGCCCTAATCCTCATCCTAACCCTAACCCTCTCCCTCACACTCATGCTCGGCCTAAGCGTAAGCCTAAGACTAAGTCTAACCGTAAACCTCACACTAACCTTAACCCTCACCCTAACCCTAACACTAACCCTCACGCTCACCCTAGCCTATCATCTAACCCTAAGTCTAAGCCTAACCCTCACCCTAACCCTCAGCCTCACCCTAAGTCTAAACATAACCCTAACCCTCACCCTCACCCTCACCCACACCCTAAGCCTCACTGTCACCCTCATGCTCACTCTCACTGTAACCCTAACCCTAACCCTCACGCTAAACCTATCTCTCATCCTAACCATAAACCTAACAATCACCCTCACCTTCACCTCACCCTAACCCGAAACCTCACCCTAACCCTCACCCTAAACCTCACCCTAAGCCTAATGCTAACTCTTACCCTCACACTCACCCTGATCCTCACGCTAACCCTTACTCTTACCATAAAGCTAACACTAACCCCAACCCTCACACTTACCCTAACCCTCACCCTAACCCTAACCCTAACCATAACCCTAACGCTAACCCTAACGCTCATCTTAACCATAACCATACCGCTCAAATTAACTCTCATCCTAAACTTAACCCTAACCCAAACCCTCACCCTAACCCTAACCCTAACTTTCAACCTAACCCTAATCCTCACCCACACCCTCAGCCTCATCCTCAGCCTAAACCGAACCCTAACCCTAATCCTAACCCTAAACTTCACCCTCATCCTAACTCTAACCCTAACCTTCACTCTCACCCTCACTCCCACCCTCACCCTAACCCTAACCCGAACCCTAAACCGAACCCTCAATCTAACCCTCATCCTAACCCTCTCCCTAACCCTCATCCTAACCCTAACCCTAGCCCTTACCATAACCCTAAACCTCACCCTCACCCTGACCCTAAACCTAACCATAACCCTCACCATAACCCTAAACTGAACCCAAACCCGAACCCTCACCCTAACTCTCATCCTAACCCTCTCCCTAACCCTCATCCTAACCCTAACCTTAGCCCTTACATGACCCTAAACCTCACCCTCACCCTAACCCTAACCCTAACCCTCACACTCACCATAATCCTCACCCTAAACCTTACGCTCACCCTAACCCTCATCGCAACCCTCACACTATCCCTAACCCTAACCCTCAAGCTAACCCTTACACTCACTCTAACACTAAGCCTAACCCTAACAATAACTCTCACACCAACCCTCACCCTAAATATCACCCTATCATTAACCCTAACCCTAAAACTCACTCTAACCCTAACCCTCACCCTCACCCTCAGCCTAACCCTCAGCCTAAAGCCTAACCCTAACCCTAACCCTCAGAGTCACCCTCACCCTAACCCTAACCCTAAGCCCCACCCTCACCCTCAACCTCACCCTAAACCTAACGCAAACCCTCAAACCAACCCTCACCCTCACCATAAACATCACGGTAACCCTAACACTCACCCTAATCCGCACCATAACCCGAACGTTCACCCTAACGCTAACCCTCACCCTCACCCTAACCCTAACCCTTACCCTAACCCTAACCCTCACCCTCATCTAACCCTCACCCTAACCCAAACCCTACCCTCACCCTTATCCTCAACCACACCGTCACCATAATCCTAACCCTAGTTCTCACACTCAACATAACCCTAAACCTCACACTCACCCTCACCCTCAGCTTAAACCTAAGCCTAACAATAAACCAACCCTAACACTCACACTCAACCTCACCCTAAACCGAATCCTAACCCTAAACCTAACCCACTCACTCACCCTCACCCTCAACCTAACCCTAACCCAAACCATCAACTGAAACTTCACCCTAACCCTAACCCTAACCCTCACGCTTAACCTAAACATCACCCTAAACCTAACACTCACCCTAAACCTTAGCCTAACCCTCACCCTAACCCTAACCCTCACCCTCACCCTCACCCTCAGGCTCACCTTAAACCTAATCCTAATCCTAACCTTCACCCTCACCCTCAACTTAAACCTACCACTAACGCTAACCCTCACCCTAACACTAACCTCCAAACTAACCCTAACCCTAAACCTAACGCTAACCCTCACCCAAACCCTAACACTCACACCAACCCTTACCCTCATCCTAATCCCAAACCTAATGCTCACCATAACCCTAACACTCAAGCTCACAGTCACCCTCAGCATAACCCTAAACCTAAGCCTAACCCTATCCCTAAACCTCACACTCACCCTCACCCTAAACCTAATCCTAACCCTAACCCTAACCCTCCTCCTAACTCTCACCCTAACCCTAACCCTAACACAATCACTAACATTAAGCCTAAACCTCACCCTAACCCTAACCCTAATCCTCACCCTCAACGTTATTCTAACCCTAACCCTAATGATAATACTAACCCTAACCCTGACCCTAACCCTCACCCTCACCCTCAACCTAACCCTAAGCCTCAACCTCACCCTAACCCTAACCCAAATATTCAACTGAACCCTCACCCTCACCTTCTCCCTCACCCTAATCTTCACCCTCACCGTAAACATCACCCTAACCCTAACCCTCAACCTTACCCTCACCCTAGCCCTAACCCTCATACTAACCCTAAACCTCACCCTAAAGTAAACCTCAACCTAACACTTACCCTCACCCTAACACTAAGCCTAAACCTAACATGAGCCCTTACAGTAACCCTAAACCTCACCCTAACCTTAACCATCACACTATGCCTAACCCTCACCCTAACCCTATCCTAACCCTCACCCTAACCCTAATCATCACCCTCACCCTCACTCTCACCCTAACCCTCTGCCTAAAGCTTAACCCTAACCCTCACAATCACCCTCACCCTAACATTAACCCTAAGCGTCACCCTCACTCTCAACCTCACCCTAAACCTAACGCAAACCCTCAAACCAACCCTCACCATCACCATAAACATCACCGTAAACCTAACACTCACCCTAATCGGCACCAAAACCCTAACCCTCACCCTAACGATAACCCTCACCCTCACCCTAACCCTAACCCTCTCCCTAATCCTAACCCTCACCGTAATCTAACCCTCACCCTAACCCAAACCCTAAACCTCTCCCTAACCCTCAACCTCAACCTCACCATAAAACTAACCGTAATGCTCACACTCAACATAACTCTAACCCTCACACTCACCCTAACCCTAAGCTTAAACCTAAGCCAAAAAATAACCCTAACCCTAACCCTCACACTCACCCACACCCTAAACCTAACCCTAACCCTAATCCTAACCCTCTCACTCACCCTCAGACACACCCTAACCCAAACCCAAACCCTCAACCTAAACATCACCCTAAACCTAACCCTCACCCTAACCCTTAGCCTAACCCTCACCCTAACCCTAACCCTCACCCTCACCCTCACCAACAGGCTCACACTAAACCTATTCCTAACCCTAAAACTCACTCTCATCCTCAACCTAACCCTACCCCTAATGCTAACCCTCACTCTAAACCTAACCTCCAACCTAACCCTAAACCTCACCCTAACCCTAAACCTCATGCTCACAGTCACCCTCCGCCTAACACTAAACATAAGCCTAACCCTATCCCTAATCCTCACACTCACCCTCACCCTGAACCCAACCCTAAGTCTCAACCTCACCCTCAACCTCACCCTAACCCTAACCCAAACCCTCATCTTAACCCTCACCCTCACACTCACCCTAACCCTCACCCTCACCCTAACATCACCCTAACCCTAACCCTCACCCTTACCCTCACCCTAGCCCTAACCCTCATACTAACCCTAAACCTCACCCTAAACCTAACACTCAACCTAACATTTACCCTCACCCTAACACTGAGCCTAAACCTAACATGAACCCTCACACTATCCCTAAAACACACCCTAACCCTAAACCTCACATTAACCCTAACCCTCACCCTAACCCTAACCCTATCCCTCACCCTAACCCTCACTCTAACCCTAACCCTGACCCTAACCCTCACCCTGTCCATAACCCTCATCCTAACCCTAACCCTGACCCTAACCCTAACCCTCACCCTCTCCCTTAGGCTCGGACTAAGCCTAAGCCTAAGACTAAAACTAACCCTTACACTCACACTGAAACTCACCCTAACCCTAAAAGTAACAGTCACCCTAACCCTAACCCTCACACTAACTCTCACCGTAACACTAACACTAACCATAAACCTCACCCAAACCCCAACCCTAACCCTCACCCTCACCCTCACCCTCCGCCTAACACTAAGACTATCCCTAACCCCAACCCTAACCCTAAAACTAACCCTAAACCTAACCCTCACCCTAACCCTCACTCTAACCCTGACCGTAACCCTCACCCTCACCTTAGCCCATACCCTAACCCTAAGCCTAAACCTAACCCTCACCTTAAACCTCACTCTAACCCTAACCCCAACCCTCACCCTAACCCTAACCCTCACCTCACCCTCACCATAACTCTAATCCTAACCTTAACCCTAACCCTAACCCTCACACTCACCCTCTCCTTAACCCTAATCCTAATCCTAACCCTAACCCTAACACTCACCCCCACCCTAAACCTCACGCTAACCCTAACCCTAACACAAACCATAACCCTAACCCTCACCCTACACTAACTCTAACCCTAAACCTCACCTTAACCCTAAACCTCACCCTAACACTTGCCTTCACACAAAAACTCACCTTAACCCGAACACTAACCCTCACACTAACCCTAACCATCACCCTAAACTTAAAACTCACTCTAACCCTAACCCTAAACTTCAACCTTGCCCTAACCCTAACCATTACCCTAACCCTATCACTCACCCTAACCGTAACCCCCACCCTCAACCTCAAGCTGGGCCTAAGCCTAAGCATAAGCCTAAGACTAACCCGAACCCTCACACTCACCCTCACCCTAACCCTAATCGTAACCGTAACCCTAACCGTAACCCTCACACTAAACCTCACCCTAACCCTAACACTAACCCTATCCCTAACCCTCACCTAACCCTCACCCTAACACTTAACCTTCACCATTACCATAACACTCACCCTCAGACTAACCCTCACCTTTACCCTTACTGTCACCCTCACCCTAACCCTCACCCTAACCGTAATCATCATTCTAACACTCACCCTAACTGTAACCCTAACCATCACCCTAACCGTAACCCACACCCTCAACTTCAGCCTCAGCCTATCCCTAAGCCTAAGCCTAACCCTAACCCTAAACATCACCCTCATCCTAGCCCTCAGCCTAACCCTAATCCTAACCCTAACCCTCATCCTAACCCTCAACCTAACCATAACCCTAACCATCACTCAAAAGCGAATTCTCATCCCCATTATCACCCTCATCCTAATCCTAAGCCTAAGCCTAACCCTAACCCTAATCCACACACTCACCCTCACTGTAACCCTAATCCTAAACCTAACCCTAACCCTAAACCTAATCCTAAACCTCACCCTCACCCTCACCCTAAACCTAACGCTCACCATAACCCTAACCCTCACCCTCAAAGTAACCCTAACCCTAAACCTCATCCTAACGCTAACCCTAACCCTCACCCTCACTGTAGCCCTCACTTAACCCTAATCCTAACCCTAAACCTCATCCTAACCCTCACCCTAACCCTAAAACCCTAACCCTCATCCTAACCCTAACACTATCCCCCTCACACTCATACTCGGCCTAAGCCTAAGCCTAAGACTAAGACTAACCGTAACCCTCACACTCACCCTAACCCTCACCCCAACCCTAACACTAACCCTCACCCTCACCTTAGCCCATACTCGAACCCTAAGCCTAAACCTAACCCTCACACTTACCCTCACTCTCACCCTCACCCTAAGTCTAATCCTAACCCTAACCCTCACACTCACCCTCATCGTAAACCTAATTGTAACACTAACCCTAACACTAACCCTCACCCTAATGCTAACTCTAACCCTAAACCTCATCCTCACCCAAACCCTAACCCTCACCCTCATCTTCACCTTCTGCCTAACACTAAGCCTATCCCTAAACCCAGCCCTAACCCTAACACTAACCCTAAACCTAACTCTCACACTAACCCTCAAAATAAACCTCACCCTAACCCTCAACCTCACCCTCACCCTAAACCTAACCCTAATTCTCACACTCAACATAACCATAACGGTCACACTCACACTCACCCTCAGCTTAAACATAAGCCTAAAAATAACCCTAACCCTAAACCTCACACTCACCCTCACCCTAAACCTAAACCTAACCATAAACTTAACCCTCACACTCACCCTCACCCTCACTCTAACCCTAACCGAAACCCTCAACCGAACCCTCACCCTCACCCTCAACCTAACCCTAACCCTCACCCTAACCCTCAACCTAACCCTACCCCTAACGCTAACACACATCCTAACCCTAATCTCCAACCTAATTAGATCCCTAACCCTAACGCTAACACTCATCCTAACCCTAACCTCCAACCTAACCCTAACGCTCACCCTAACCCTAACGTGAACCCTCACCCTAACCCTAACACTCAACCCAACCCTTACCTTCACCCTAACCCTAAACCTCACCCTAACCCTAACTCTCACGCTCACAGTCACCCTCAGCCTAACCCTAAACTTAAGCCTAACGCCATCCCAAACCCTCACACACACCCTCACACTAAACCTAACACTACGACTCACCCTCACCCTCAACCTCACCCTAACGCTAACCCAAACCCTCAACTTAACCCTCACCCTCACCCTAACCCTAACCCTCACCCTCACCCTGAACATCACCCTAACCCTAATACTCACCGTTTCCCTCACCCTAGCCCTAACCCTCATACTAACCCTAAACCTCACCCTAAACCTAAACCTCAACCTAACCCTAACCCTCACACTAACCCTAACCCTAACCCTAACACTAAACCTACCCTTAACCCTACCCCTCACTCTAACCCTAAACCCAACCCTAACCCTCACACTCACCGTCACCCTAACACTCACCCAACCCTAACACTCAACCAAACCCTAACCCTCATACTCTCCCGAACACTAAGCCTCACACTATCACTCACACTCATCCTCAACCTAAACCTCACCCTAACCCTAACCCTCACCCTAACCTCACCTTTACCCTCAACCTAACCCTCACCCTCAACCTAACAGTAACCGTAACCCTAACCCTAAACCTCACCCTAATCCTCACCCTAACCCTATGCCTAACCCTCACCATCACGCTAACCTTTAACATTACCCTCAGCCTAACCCTCACACAAACCCTAACCCTCAACCTAACCCTAACTCTAACCGTCACCCTCACCCTCACGCTCACCCTCAGCCTAACTGTAAACCTAAACCTACTCCTAACACTAACATTCACCTTCACCCTCACACTAAACCTAATCCTAAACCTAACCCTAAGTCTAAGACTCACACTCACCCTCACCGTCACCCTGACCCTAAGCCTCACTGTCACACTCACACTCACCCTCACCCTAACCCTAACCATAACTCTAACCCTAAACCTCACCCTAAACCTAACCCTAACACTCACCCTCAATCTAACCTTTAACCTTACCCTCACACTAACCCTAACCCTCACCCTAACCCTAACCCTCACCCTAACCCTCACTCTCACCATAGACCTCACCCTAACCCTAATCCTAACCCTAACCCTCACCCTAAACCTAACCCTCAACCTAACCCTAACCCTCACCCTCATCTAACCCTCACCCTAACCCAACCCTAACCCTCACCCTAACCCTCACCTTAACCCTAACCCTCACACTAAACAAACCCTAACACTCACCCTAACCCACACACTAACCCTAATGCTAACCCTAATCCTAACCATAACCCTCACCCTAAACCTAAACCTCAACCTAACCCTAACCCTCACACTCATCTAACCCTCACCCTAACCCAACACTAACCCTCATCCTAACCCTCACCCTAACCCTAACCCTCACCCTAACCTAACCCTAACACTCACCCGAACCCTCACACTAGCCCTAATGCTAACCCTAACCCTCACCCTCACACTAACCCTTCAAACTAACCCTTAAACTCACAGTAACCCTAACCCTAACACTAACCCTCAACCTCACCCTAAACCTCAGCCAAACCCTAACCCTCACCCCAACACTTACCCTCACCCTAACTCTCATCCTAACGCTAACCCTAACGCTAAACCTCACTTCACTCGCAACCTCACTTTAACCGTAACCCTAACACTAACCCTAACAATAACCCTCACACTAACCCTAACCCTCACACTAACCTTCACCCTCAACCTCACCCTAACCCTCACCCTCATCTTAACGCTAACCATAAACCTAACCCTGAACCTCACCCTAACCCTCACCCTAACCCTAAACCTAACCCTCACCCTCTCCCTAACCTTTAGACTTCACCTCACCCTAACCCTCACACTAAACCTAACCCTCACCCTAACCCTAACCCTAACCGTCACCCTCATCCTCACGCTCACCCTCAGCCTAACTTTAAACCTAACGCTACTCCTAACACTAACCCTCAACTTCACCGTCACACTAACCCTAACCCTAAGCCTAAGCCTAACCCTCACACTCACCCTCACCCACAACCTAAGCCTCACTGTCACCCTCACGCTCACCCTCACCCTAACCCTAACCCTAACCCTCACGCTAAGCCTATCTCTCACCCTAACCATAAACCTCACAATCACCCTCACCCTCACCTCACCCTAACCCTAAACCTAAACCTAACCCTCACCCTAAACGTCACCCTAACCCTAATGCTAACTCTAACCCTCACACTCACCCTAAACCTCACGCTAACCCTTAATCTCACCGTAAATCTAAACCTAACCCTAACCCTCACTCTGACCGTAACCCTCACCCTAAACCTAATCCTAACCCTAGCCCTCACCCTCACCCTCAACCTCACCCTACCCCTAACGCTAACCTCACCCTAAACCTAAACTCGAACCTAACCCTAACCCTAGCCCTACCACTAAGCCTCACCCTAAACCTAAACCTCATCCTAACCCTAACCCTCAACCTCACAGTCACCCTCAGCCTAACCCTAAAGCTAAGCCTAACCCTATCCCTAATCCTCACACTCACCATCACCCTAAACCTAACCCTAAGTCTCACCCTCACCCTCAACCTCACCCTAACCCTAACCCAATCCCTCAACTGAACCCTCAACCTCACCCTAACACTCACCCTAACGCTAACTCTCACACTCACCATAACCCTCAGCTTTAACCTTACCCTCACCCTAACCCTCATCCCAACCCTCACCCTATCCCTAATCCTAACCCTCAACCTAACACTTACACTCACTCTAACACTAACCCTAACCCTAACACTAACTCTCACACTAAACCTCACCCTAAATATCACCTTATCATTAACCCTAACCCTATCCCTAACCCTCACCCTCACCCTCAGCCTAACCCTCAGCCTAAAGCCTATTCCTAACCCTGACCCTCAGATTCACCCTCACCCTAACCCTAACCCTAAGCCTCACCCTCACCCTCAACCTCACCCTAAACCTAACGCAAACCCTCAAACCAACCCTCACCCTCACCATAAACATCACCGTAACCCTAACACTCACCCTAATCCGCACCATAAACCTAACCCTCACCCTAACGCTAACCGTCAATTTCACCCTAACACTAACCCTCAAACTAACCCTCAACCTCACCCTCACCCTAAACCTAACCCTAATGCTCACACTCAACATAACCCTAACCCTCACTCTCACCCTCACCCTCAGCTTAAACCTAAGCCTAACAATAACCCAAACACTAACCCTCACACTCACCCTCACCCTAAACCTAACCCTAACCCTAATCCTAACCCTCTCACTCACCCTCACACTCACCCTAACCCTAACCCAAACTCTCAACCTAAACATCACCCTCAACCTAACCTTCACCCTAACCCTTAGCCTTACCCTCACCCTAAACCTAACCCTCACCCTCACCCTCACCCACAGGCTCACCCTAAACCTAATCCTAACTCTAGCCCTCCCTCTCCCCCTCAACCTAACCCTACCCCTAACGCTAACCCTCACCCTAAACCTAACCTCCAACCTAACCCTAACCCTAACCCTAACGCTAACCCTCAACCTAACCCTAACCCTCACCCTAACCCTAACCCTCACGCTCACAGTCACCTTCAGCCTAACTCTAAACCTAAGCCTAACCCTATCCCTAATCCTCACACTCACCATCACCCTAAACCTAACCCTGAGTCTCACCCTCACCCTCAACCTCACCCTAACCCTAACACAAACCCTCGACGGAATCCTCACCCTCACCCTCACCCTCACCCTAACCCTAACCCTAACCCTCACACTCACCATAACCCTCACCCTAAACCTTACCCTCACCCTTACCGTCATCACAACCCTCACCCAATCCCTAACCCTAACCCTCAACCTAACCCTTACACTCACTCTAACACTAAGCCTAACCCTAACACTAACTCTCACACTAATCCTCACCCTAAATATCACCCTATCATTAACCCTAATCCTAAAACTAACCCTCACCTTCACCCTCAACCTAACCAACAGCTTAAGCCTAACCCTAACCTTAACCCTCAGAGTCACCCTCACCCTAACCCTAACCCTAAGCCTCACCCTCACCCCCAACCTCAACCTAAAACTAATGCAAACCCTCAAACCAACCCTCACCCTCACCATAAACATCAGGGTAGCCCTAAAACTCAACATAATCTGCACCATAACCCTAACCCTCACCCTAATGCTAACCCTCACCGTCACCCTAACCCTAACCATCACCCTAACCCTAACCCTCACCCTCATCTAACCTTCACCCTAACCCAAACCCTAACCCTCAAACACACCCTCACCCTAAACCTAACGCTAACCCTCACCCAAACCCTAACACTCACCCCAACACTGACCTCACCCTAACCCCAACCCTAATGCTCACCATAATACTAACCCTCAAGCTCACAGTCACCCTCAGCCTAACCCGAAAACTAAGCCTAAACCTATCCCTAAACCTCACACTCAACCTCACCCTAACACTAACCCAAACCCTCAACTGAACCCTCACCCTCACCCTCACCCTAAGCCTCACCCTCACCCTAAACATCACCCTAAACCTAACCCTCACCCTTACCCTCACCTTAGCCCTAAACCTCATACTAACCCTAAACTTCACCCGAAACCTGACCTTCAACCTAACCCTTACCCTCACCCTTACACTAAGTCTAAACCTAACATGAACCCTCACAGTAACCCTAAACCTCACCCTAAACCTAACCCTCACACTATACCTAACCCTTTCCCTAACCCTAACCCTAACCCTCACCCTAACTCTAAACATCACCCTCACCCTCACCCTCAGCCTAACCCTCAGCCTAAAGCCTAACCCTAACCCTAACCCTCACAGTCACCCTCACCCTAACCCTAACTCTAAGCCTCACCCTCACCCTCAACCTCACCCTAAACCTAATGCAAACCCTCAAACCAACCTCACGCTTACCCTAAACATCACCCTCACCCTAACCCTCACCCTAATCCGCACCAGAAACCTAACCCTCACCATAACGCTAATCCTCACCCTCACCCTAACCCTAACCCTCACCCTAACCCTAACCCTCACCCTCATCTAACCCTCACCCTAACCCAAACCCTAACCCTCACCCTAACCCTCAACCTCACCCTCACCCTAAACCTAACCCTAATGCTCACACACAACATAACCCTAACCCTCACACTCACCCTCACCCTCAGCTTAAACCTAAGCCTAACAATAACCCAAAACCTAACCCTCACACTAACCCTCACCCTAAACCTAAACCTGACACTAATCCTAAACCTCTCACTCACCCTCACACTCAACCTTACCCTAACCCAAACCCTCAACCTAAACATCACCCTAAACCTAACCCTCAACCTAACCCTTAGCTTAACCCTCACCCTAACCCTAACCCTCACCCTCACTCTCACCCTCAGGCTCACCTTAAACCTAATCCTAACCCTCACCCTCACGCTCAACCTAACCCTTATCCTAACGCTAACCCTCACCCTAACCCTAACCTCCAACCTAACCCTAACCCTAAACCTAACGCTAACACTCACCCAAACCCTAACACTCACCCGAACACTTACCCTCACCCTAACCCCACCCCTAATGCTCACCATAACCCTAAACCTCAGGCTCACAGTCACCCTCAGCCTAACCCTAAACCTAAGCCTAACCCTATCCCTAAACCTCACATTCACCGTCACCCTAAACCTAACCCTAAGTCTCACCTTCACCCTCAACCTCACCCTAAGCCTAACCCAAACCCACAACTGAACCCTTACCTTCACCCTCACCCTAATACTCACTCTCACCCTAAACATCACCCTAACCCTAACCCTCACCATTGCCCTGACCCTAGCCCTAACCCACATACTACCTCTAAACCTCACCATAAACCTAACCCTCAACCTAACCCTTACTCTTACCCTAACACTAAGCCTAAACCTAACATGAAACCTCACAGTAACAGTAAACTTCACCTTAACCCTAACCCTCACCCTAAACCTAACACTACCCCTCACCCTAACCCTCACTCTGACCCTAAACCCAACCCTAACCCTCAACCTCACCATCATCCTAACACTTACCCAACCTTAACCCTCACCCAAACCCTAACCCTCATACTCTCCCGAACCCTCAGCCTCACTCTAACAGTTACCCTCATCCTCACCCTAACCCTCACCCTAACCCTAACCCTATCAGTCACGCTCACCCTCACCCTCACACTCAGCCTTACTCTAAACCTATACCTCACCCAAACCCTCAACTTAACCCTAAACCTAACCCTCACCTTCACCCTAACCCTAACCCTCACTGACAACCTAGCATTCACCATAAACCTAATCCAAACCCTAACCCTCACCCTAACACTCACCCTTACCCTCACCCTAACCCTTACCCTCACCCTAACCCTAACCGTAACCCTACCCCTAATCCTCACCGTAACCCTAACCCTAACCCTCACCCTAACCTTTAACCTTACCCTCACCCTAACCCTCACACTAACTCTAACCCTCAACCTAACCCTAACCCTAACCATCACCCTCACGCTCACCCTCAGCCTAACTTTAAACATAATCCTACTCCTAACACTAACCTTCACCTTTACCCTCACACTAACCCTAACCCTAAACCTAAACCTAATCCTAACCCTCACACTCACCCTCTCCCTCACCCTAAGCCTCACTGTCACCCTTACGCTCACCTTAACCCTAAACCTAACCCTCACCAAAAACCTATCCCTCACCCTAACAATAAACCTCACAATCACCCTCACTCTCACCTCACCCTAACCCTAAACCTAACCCTAACGCTCACCCTAAGCCTACCCTAACACTTATGTAACTCTAACCCTCTCACACTAAACCTCACGCTAACACTTACTCTCAGCATAAACCTAACCCTACCCCTAACCCTCGCACTGACCCTATCCCTTACCCTAACCCTAACCATAACCATAACCTTCACCCTAACCCTCACCCTAACCCTCACCCTAACCCTAAACCTCATCCTAAACCTCACCCTAACCCTAACTCTATCCCTAACCCTAAAGCTAACCCTAATGCTCAATCTAACTGTAACCGTAGCCCTCAAACTAACTCTCATCCTAAACTTAACCCTAACCCAAACCCTTACGTTAACACTAACCCTAACACTCAACCTAACCCTAATCCTCACCCACACCCTCGGCCACATCCTCAGCCTAAACCTAACCCTAACCCTAACCCTAACCTTAATCCTCACACGCATCCTAACTCTAACCCTAACCTTCACTCTCACCCTCACCCCCACCCTCACCATAACCCTAACCCGAACCCTAACCCGAACCCTCACCCTAACCCTCATCCTAACCTTCTCCCTAACCCTCATCCTAACCCTAACCCTAACCCTAAACCTATCCCTAACCCTAACGCTAACCCTAACGCTCACACTAACCGTAACCGTACCGCTCAACCTAACCCTCATCCTAAACTTAAGCCTAACCCAAACTCTCACGCTAAACTTAACCCTAACACTCACCCTAACTCTAATCCTCACCCACACCCTCACCATCACACTCAGCCTAACCCACAGCCTAAGCCTAAACCTAACCCTAACACTCACACTCACCCTCACACAAACCCTAACCCTAAGCCTCACCATCACCCTCAACCTCACCCTTACCAAAACCCTAACCCTCACACTAACCCTAACCCTCACCCTAATGCTAACCCTCAACCTAAACCTTACACTCACCCTAACACTAAGCGAAACCCTAACACTAACTCTGACAATAACCCTCACCCTAAACATCACCCTATCCCTAACCCTAACCCTAACCCTCACCCTAACCCTAACCCTCACACTCACCCCCACCCTCAGCCTAACCCAAAGCCTAAGCCTAACCCTAACCCTAACCCTCACACTCACCCTCACACTAACCCTAAGCCTAATTCTCACCCTCACCCTCAACCTCACCCTAACTCTAACCCATACCCTCAAACCAACTCTCACCCTCAACCTCACCCTAACCCTCACCCTAAACATCACCCTAACCCTAAACCTCACCCTAATCCTCACCCTTACCCTAACTATCACCCTAACCCTAACCCTCACCCTAAACCTAAACCTCAATCTAAACATTACCCTCAACCTAACACTAATCCTAACCCTAACACTAAAGCTCACTAACCCTAAACCTCACCCTAACCCTAATCCTCACCCTAACATAACCCTAACACTCACCCTAACCTTCAACCTATCCCTTAATCGCACCCTAAACCTAACCCTAACACTAACCCTCAACCTCACCCTAAACCTCACATTAACCCTAACCCTAACACTAACTCTCAACCTCACCCTCAACCTTACCCTAACCCTAACCCTCACCCCAACACTTACCTTCACCAAAACCCTCACTCTAACGCTAACCATAACGCTAAACCTCACCTCACCCGCAACCTCACCTTAACCGTAAACCTAACCCTAACCCTAACAATAACCCTAACCCTAACCCTAAACCTAATCCTTACCCTAACCCACACCATCACCCTCACCTTCACCCTAAACCGAACCCTAATCCTCTCCATAACCCTAAACCTCTCCCTAAACCTAAGCCTCACACTCACCCTAACCCTCACCCTAAAACTTACCCTCACCCTAACCCTCAGCCTAACCCTAAACCTAACTCTAACCCTCACCTTAACCTTCACCCTAAACCCAACCGTAACGTTAACCCTCAAACTAACCCTGAACCTCACCATAACCCTAACCCTGCCCCTCATCGTAACCATCATCCTAACCCTCACCCTAACCCTAAATCTAAACCTAAAACTTACCCGCACCCTAACACTCACCCTCACACTCACCCTAAGCCTCACCCTCACACCCACCCTAACCATCACCCTATCCCTAACCCTCACCCTAACCCTAAGATTAACACTCACCCTAATCATAACCCTCACCCTCACCCTCACCCTCAGCCTAAACCTAACCCTAATCCTAACCCTAACTCTACCCCTCACCGTAACACTTACCCTAACAATCACCCTAACCCTAACCCTAATGCTCACACTCAACATAATGCTAAGCCTCATGCTCACCCTCACCCTCAGCTTAAACCTAAGCCTAACAATAAAGCTAACCCTAACCCTTACACTCACCCTCACCCTAAACCTAATCCTAACCCTAAACCTAACCCTTAACCTCACCCGCACCATAACACTCACCCTAACCCAGACCCTAACACTCACCCTCACCCTAACCATCAACCTATCCCTAACGGTCACCCTCACCCTAAGCCTAAGCCTCACAGTAACCCTAACCCTCACCCTCACCCTCACCCTCAGCCTAACCCGAACCGTAATCCTAACCCTAACCCTCACCTTAACCCTCACCCTAACTCTAAACCTAAAACTCACACTCACCCTAACCCTAACTCTCACACTCACCCTCAGCCTAAACCTACCCTGAACCTAACCCAAACCCTCAACCAAAACCTCACCCTCACTCTCACCCTAAACATCACCCTCACCCTAAACATCACACTAAACCTAAGCCTCACCGTAAGCCTTAGCCTAACCCTCACCCTATCCCTCACCCTCACCCTCAGGCTCACCCTAACCCCAATCCTAATCCTAACCCTCACACTCAACCTTATCCTCACCCTCACCCTAAATTTAACCCTAAAAATAACCCTAACCCTAACCCTGAACCTAACCCTCAACCTAACCATAAACCTCACGCTAACCCTCGCCCTCAACCTCACCCTCATCTTAAACCTAAGCCTAACCATAACCCTCACCCTTACACTCACCTTAACACTAGTCCTAACCCTAAACCTCACCCTAACAGTAACCCTAACCCTCACCCTTTCTTTATCCTCACCCTAAACCTAACCCTCACATTAATCTTTATGCTCACCCTAACCCTAACCCTACCCTTCAACCTAACCCTCACCCTAATTCTAACCTTAACCACTAACCTAACCCTCTCTCTAACCCTAACCCTAACCCTCACCCTCACCCTAACTCTCACCTAATCCTCACCCTAACCCTAACCTCTACCTAACCGAGACCCTCACCCTCAACCTCGCCCTCATCTTTAACCTAACACTCACCCTCACACTACCCCTCACCCTAACCCTACCCCTAATCCTAAACCTCAAACTCACTCTCACCCTCACCCTCAGCCTAACCCTAACTCTAAAGCTAATCCTAAACATAACCCTCAGCATAACCCTAACCCTCACCCTAAACCCTTACCCTCACCCTCACCCTAACCCTAACTGTAACCCTCACACTAAACCTAACCGTCACCTTAAACCTAACCCTCACCGTATCCCTCACCCTAAACCTAACCCTAACCCTCACCCTAACCCTAATCATCATCCTAATCTAGCCATCACCCTAACCCTCACCCACACCCTAAACCTGACCCTCACCCCACCCTCAAATTAACACTAAGGCTAACTCTAACCCTAACCCTAACCCTTACCCTAAAATTAACCCTCACCCTATCCCTCAACCTAACCCTAACCCTAAGCATCACCCTCACTCTCACCTTAACCAGAAACCTAATCCTAACCCTCAACCTAAACCTAACCCTCACCCTAACCCTAACCCTCACCTTAAAATTACAATCAGCCTAACAGTAACCCTAACCCTAACAATAAGCCTCACACTAACCCTAACAATCACCCTAAGCCTAACATTAACCCTAACCCTAACCCTCACCCTCACCCTAAACCTAACCCTAACCCTAACCCACACCCTCACCCTCACCCTCATCCTCACCCTCACCCTAAATCTGACCCTAACAATAACCCTAACCCTAACCCTAAACCTAACCCTCACCCTAACCCTAACACTCACTCTAAACCTCATCCTCACCATCACCCTAACCTTAACCCTAAGCCTAACACTAACCCTCACCCTCACCCTCACCTTAACACTAAAGCTAACTCTAACCCTCACCCTAACAGTAACCCTAACCCTCACCCTAACATTAACCGTCACCCGAACTTTATCCTCACCCTATCCCTAACCCTCAAATTAATTCTAATGCTCACCCTAACCTTAACAGTACACCTCACGCGAACCCTCACCCTAACTCTAATCCTAACCCTAAACCTAACCCTCATCTAAACTTAACCCTGATTGTCAATGTTACCCTAACCCTCACCATCACCCGAACTCTCACCCTAACACTAACACTCACCCACACCCTAACCCTCAAGCTAACCCTAACCCTAACCCTCACCTAATCCTCACCCTAACCTTAACCATTATCAAACAAAGACCCTCACCCTCACCCTCACCCTAACCTTCACCCTAAGCCTCGCCCTCACCCTATCCCTCACCCTAAATGTAACCCTAACTCTAAACCTCACCCGCACCCTCACCCTCATGCTCAGCCTTACACTAACCCTACCCCTTATCCTAATCTTAACCCTCAACCGGATCATAACACTCACCATAACCCTTACCCTCACCCTCACAATATCCCTAACTTTAACCCTCACACTAAACCTAACCCTCACCCTAAACCTAACCCAACCCCTCACCCGAAACCTCAACCTAAACCTAACCCTAACCCTCACCCTAAAGCTAACCCTCACCATCACCCTAGCCCTCACCCTAATCCTAACCCTCATCTTACACTTCACCCTCACACCACCCTCAAACTAACCCTAACCCTAACCCTCTCCCTAACCCTAACCCTAACCCGCACACTAGCCCTCACCTTAAACCTAATCCTAACCCTACCCCTCACCCTAACCCTAACCTTAACCCTAACCCTAACCCTCACCCTAACACTAACCCTAACCCTCACCCTTACCTTAACCCTCACCCTAAACCTTAACCTCATCCTCACCCTAAAACTCACACTAAACCTAAACCTCACCCAAACTCTAACCCTAACCGTCACCCTCACCCTCACCCTCATGCTAACCCTAACCCTAACCCTCACCCTAACCCTAAAACTCACTCTAACCCTAAGCCTAACCCTCACCCTCACCAAAACCGACTGCTACCTCTAACACTCACCCTAACCCTCACGCTATCACTTACCCACACCATAAACCTAAACATAACCCTCACCCTCACCCTCACCCTAAATCTCACCCTAAACTTAACCCTAACCGAAATACGAAACCCTAACCCTAACCTGAACCCTAACCCTCACCCGAAACCTTAACCCTAACCCTAAACCTAACCCTCAAGCTAAGTGTCACCCTATCCCTAACCCTATCCCAAACCCTAACCCTCACCCTAACCCTCACCCTAAACCTTATACTCACCCTCACCCTAACCCTAACCATAACACTGACGCTTACAATAACTCTAACCCTCACCCTAAACCTCTTACCCCTCACCCTAACCCTCATCCTAACCCTAATCCTACCCAAAACCTATCCCTAACCCTAATCCTTACCCTAACCCTCACCCTCATCATAACTAACCCTAACCCTAACACTAACTCTCACCCTCACCCTCACCCTCAGCCTAACCCTGACCCTCACACTAACCCTAACCATCACGCTAACCCTCAACCTAATCCTCAACACTAACCCTAACCGTAACCCTTACACTTACCCTAACCCTAAACATCACCAAAATCCTCAATAACCCTAAACCTAGTCCTAACCCTAACCCTTACCCTCACCCTAACCCTTACACTAACCCTAACCCTAAACATCACCAAAATCCTCAATAACCCTAAACCTAGTCCTAACCCTAACCCTTATCTTCACCCTAACCCTCACACTCACCCAACCCTAACCTTCACCCTAACACTAAGCCTAACCCTAACACAAACCCTCACACTAAACCTAACCCTCAGCCTAAACCTAACCCTCAACCTAAACCTAACCCTAACCCAAATCCTCACCCTCAACTTATCCCTCACACTAACCCTTTTTCTATCCCTAACCCTAACCCTAACCCTAACCCTAACCCTCACCCTTTCCGTAACTCTCACCCTCACCAAAAACCTGACCCTTACCCTTACCTTAACCTCACCCTAACCCTCACACTTACCCAAAACCTCAACCTAACCTAATAAAAACACTCACACTAAACCTCACCCTAACCCTAATGCTAACCCTAACACTCACCCTCACCCTAACCCTCACCCTAAACCTGAAACTCACTCTAACCCTAACGCCAAACCCACAACCTCACCCTAAACCTCACCCTAACCCTAACCCTCACCCTAATCCTTACCCTCACCCTAACCCTCACCCTAAACCTAACCCTAAGCTAACCATAAACCTCACCCTAACCCTCACCCTCATCCTATCCCTAATCCGCACCCTAACCCTCAGCCTAAACCTCACCCTAACCCTAACCTTAACCTTCACACTAACCCTAACCCTCACCCTAAACTTAACCCTACCCCTCACCCTAACCATATCCCTCATGCTCACCCTAAACCTAACCCTAACCCTATCCCACACCCTCACCCTCACCCTCATCCTCACCCTCACCCTAAACCTAATCCTAACAATAACCCTAATCATAAACCTAACCCTCACCTTAACCCTAAACCTCAAGCTAACCCTCATCCTCACCCTCACCCTCACCTTAATCTTAAGCCTAATCCTAACCCTCACCCTCACCCTCAAATTAACCCTAACCCTCACTCTCACCCTAACCGTCACCCTAACATTATCCTCACCCTATCCATAACCCTCACATTAACCCTAATTCTCACCCTAACCTTAATAGTACCCCTCACCCAAACCCTCATCCTAACTCTAACCCTAACCCTAAACCTAACCCTCACCTAACCCTAAATCTCAACCTTACCCTAACACTCACCATCACCTGAGCCCTCACCCTAAACCTAACACTCACCCACACCCTAACCCTAAAGCTCACCCTCACCCTCACCCTCACCTAATCCTCACACTAACCCTAACCATTATCTACAAAGGCCCTCACCCTCACCTTCACCCTAACCTTCACCCTCACCCTAGCACTCACCCTAAACGTAACCCTACCAGTAAACCTCACCCACACTCTCACTTTCATGCTCAACCTTACCCTTAACCCTACCCCTAATCCTAACCCTAACCATCAACCCATCATAACCCTCACCATAACCCTTACCCCCACCCTCACCCTATGCCTAACTGTTACGCTCTCACTAAACCTAAACCTCACCCTAAACCTAACCCTACCCCTCACCTCAAACCTCAACCTAAACCTAACCCTGACCCTCACCCTAATGCTAACCCTAACCCTCATCTTAGCCCTCACCCTAATCCTAACCATCATCCTAAACATCACTCTCACACTACCCACAAACTAACCCTAACCCTAACCCTCACCATAAGCCTAACCCTCACCCTAACCCTAACCCACACCCTAGCCCTCACCCTAACCCTAACCCTAACCCTCGCCGTCACCCTAACCCTAAACCTAACCCTAACCCTCACCCTAACCCTCACCCTAACACTAACCCTAACCCAAACCCTCACCTTTACCTTAACCCTCACCCTAACCCTTAACCTCATCCTCACCCTAAACCTCACACTAAACCTAACCCTCACCCTAACTATAACACTAACCGTCACCCTCACCCTCACCCTCACGCTAAACCTAACCCTAACCCTCGCCCTCACCCTCACCCAAACCCTACTAATAACTCTAACACTCACCCTAACCCTCACACTATCACTTAAACACACCATAAACCTAAACCTAACCCTAACCCTCACCCTCACCATAAACCTCACCTTAACCCTAACAGTAACCCAAACACGAAACCCTTAACCTAACCCTAAACTGAACCCGAACCCTCACCAGAAACCTTAACCCTAAACCTAAACCAAACCCTCAAGCTAACAGTCACCCTAAACCTAACCCTATCCCTAACCCTAACCCTCACTCTAACCCGCACCCTAAACCACTCACCCTAAACGTAACCCTACACGTAAACCTCACCCGCACTCTCACCTTCATGCTCAGCCTTACACTTTACCCTACCCCTAATCCTAACCCTAACCATCAACCCATCATAACCCTCACCATAACCCTTACCCCCACCCTCACCCTATGCCTAACTGTTACTCTCTCACTAAACCTAAACCTCACCCTAAAACTAACCCTACCCCTCACCTCAAACCTCAACCTAAACCATATCCTCACCCTCACCCTGACCCTAACCCTAACACTAACCCTCACAATAAAACTAACCTCATTCTAAACCTAAACTTTCCCCTCACCCTAACCCTCATCCTAACCCTAAACCAAACCCAAAACCTCTCCCTAACCCTAATCCTAAACCTAACTCTCAACTTCACCCTCACCCTCAGCCTAACCCTAACCCTCACACTAACCCTAACCGTCAAGCCAACCGTCAACCTAATCCTCACACTAACGCTAACCCTAACCCGTACACTAACCCTAAACCTAAACCTCAACAAAACCCAAAATTACCCTAAACCTAGACCTAACCTTAACCCTTACCCTCACCCTAACCCTAACCCTCACCCTCACCCTAACCCTAACCCTCACCCTAACCCTAACCCTCACCCTAAACCTTACCCTCACACTAATACTAAGCCTAAACCTAACACCAACACTCACACTAATCCTAACCCTCAGCCTAAACCTAAACCTAACCCTAACCCTAATCCTCACCCTCACCTTAGCCCTCACACTAACCCTTTTCCTAACCCTAACTCTAACCCTCGCACTAACACTAACCCTCTCCCGTTCCGTAACCCTCACCCTCACCAAAAACCTCACCCTTACCCTTACCTTGCCCTCACCCTAACCCTCACACTAACCCAAAACCTCACCCTAAACTAACCAAAATACTCACACTAAACCTCACCCTAACCCTAATGCTAACCCTAACACTCACCCTCACCCTAAACCTCAACCTAAACCTTCACCTCAACCTAACACTAACCCTTACCCTCAACATCACCCTAAACCTCACCCTAAGCCTAACCCTAACCCTAACCCTTACCCTCACCCTAACCGTAAACCTAAGCTAACCCTTAACGTCACCCTAACCCTCACTCTCACCCTAACCCTAATCTAAACCCTAACCCTCAACCTAACCCTCATCCTAACCCTATCCCTAACCTTCACACTAACCCTAACCCTCACCCTAACCTTAACCCTACCCCTCACCATAAACCTCATCCTAACCCTAACCCTAAACCTAACCCTAACCCTAAACCTCACACTAACCCTAACCCTCACCCTCACCCTCAACGTAACCATAAACCTAACCCTAAACCTAAAAATAAACCTAATCCTAACCCTTATCCTAACCCTCACCTTCACCCTTATCCTAACCCTCACCCTTAACCTAACCATCAACCTCACCGTAACCCTAAACCTAACCCTAAAACTTAGTCTCACCCTAACACTAACCCTAAACCTAAAACTAGCCATTACACTAACCCTAATCCTCAGCCTAACCCTAACCCTCAACCTAACCCTATTCCCAACCCTCAATCTCACCCTCACCCTAATCCTAACCCCAAACCAAACACTCACCCTAACCCTCACCCTTACTGTAAACCTAAACCTAAGCCTCACCCTAACCCACAAGCTTACCATAATCCTAACCCTCACACTTAACATTACTCTCACCCTCAACCTAACCCTCACCCTAACCCTAACCCTCACACTAACCTTACGCTAACCCTCACACTAACCATAATGCTAACCCTAACTCTCACCCTGACCCTAAACCTCACCATAACCTGAAACCTCACCATAAACCTAACCCTATCCCTAACCCTCAACCTAACCTTTACCCTCAACCTAACAATAACACTAAGCCTCACACTAACAATAAACCTCACCCTAACTCTAACCTCACCCTAACCCTAACCCTCACCCTAACCTTTAACCTTACCCTCATCCTAATCCTCACAACAACCCTAACCCTAAGACTAACCTTTACCCTCTCCCTCACGCTCACCCTCAGCCTAAATTTAAACCTAACCCTACTCTTAACCCTAACCCTCACCTTCACCCTCACACTAACCCTAAGCCTAAAGCTAACTCTAAGCCTAACCCTCACAATCACCCTCACCCTCACCCTAAGCCTCACTGTCACCCTCACGCTCACCCACACCCTAAACCAAAGCCTAACCCTCACCCTAAACCTATCTCTCACCCTAATCATAAACCTCACCATGACCCTAACCCTCATCTCACCCTAACCATAAACCTAACCCTAACACTCACCCTAAACCTCACCCTAACCCTAATGTTAACTCTAAACCTCACACTCACCCTAAACCTCATGTTAACCCTTACACTCACCGTAAATCTAACCCTGACCCTACCCCTCACCCTAACCCTAACCCTAACCCTAATCCTAAACCTCATCCTAAACCTCACCCTAAACCTAAACCTATCCCTAACCCTAAAGCTAACCCTAACGCTCACCCTAACCCTCACCCTAACCTAATCCTAACCCTAACCCTCACCCTAACCCTCACCCTTAACCTTAAACTAACCCTCATACAAACCATCACCCTAACTCTCACCCTCACCTTAACCTACCCCTAAACCTCACCCTAACACTCACCTTCACCCTATCCCTATTCCTCACCCTAACCCTCACACTCACACTCACCCCCACCCTATTCCTAACCCTAAACCTCACCCTCACCCACACCCTAAACCTCACACTCACCCTCACACGAACCCTAACCCTAACCCACACCCTAACCCTAACGCTAAACCTAACCCTCACCCAAACCCTAAACCTAACCCTCACCCTCACACTCACCCTAACCCTAAACCTAAGCCTAACCCTCACGCTAACTCTAACCCTAACCCTAATGGTAACCATAACCCTCACCCTCAACCTAACCCTCACCTTAACACTTTCCCTCTCCCTAACCCTCATCTTAACCCTCACCCTAACCCTAACCCTAACCATCACCCTAACCATAATCCTCAACCCCACCCTCACCCTAAGCCTAACCCTAAGACTAAGACTAATCCTAACCCTACCCCTCAGCCTAATGCTCACCCTAACCCTAATCCTAACTCTAATACTCACCCTATCCCTAACCCTAACCGTAACCCTCACCCTCACCCTAGACCTGACCCTAACCCCAAACCTAACCCTCACCATAACCCTAACACTAATGCTAACCATAAACCTCACCATCAATCTAACCCTCACCCTAAGACTTACCGTCCGCCTAACCCTAACACTCACCCTCACCCTAACCCTCACACTAATCCTTACCCTCAACCTAACCCTAAACCTAACCCTCACACTAACCCTAACCCTCACCTAACCCTACACTTACCCCTCAGCCTAACCCTCTCCCACACCCTAAACCTAATCCTCACCCTAACCCTCACCCTAACCCTAACCCTAAAACTCACACTCACCATCACACTCACCATCACCCTCAGCATAACACTAACCATAACCCTAATCCTAACCCTAAACCTCACCCTCACCCTAACCGTCACCCTAATTCTTACCTTCACACTAATCCTAACCCTAACCCTAACCCTAACACTCACACTAAACCTAACCCTCACCCTAATCATAACCCTACCCCTTACCCTAACCCTCACCCTAAACCTAACCCTATCCCTAACCCTAACCTTCACCCTAACCCTCACCCTCATGCTAACCCTAACCCTAACACTCAACCATACCCTAAAGCTCACCCTAAGCCTTAACCTCATCCTCATCCTAAACCTCACACAAAACCAAACCCTCACCCTTACCCTAACCCTAACAGTTACCCTCACCCTTACCCTCACACGAACACTAACCCTAACCCTCACCCTAACCCTAAAACTCACCCTAACCCTAACCCTAACCCTCACCCTCAAGATCACCTTAAACCTAACCCTAACCCTCACCCTAAACTTCACTCTAACCCTAATGCTAAATCTAACACTCACCCTAACACTCACACTATCACTTACCAACACGATAAACCTAAACCTAATCCTAACCCTCACCCTCACCGTAACACTCAAACTAACCCTAACCCTAACCCGAAACCCTCACCCTAACCCTCACCCTAACTCTAACACTAATCCTAACCCTAACCCTAACCCTAACGCAAACCCTTACCCTAACCCTAACCCTAACGCAAACCCTTACCCTAACCCTAACCCTAACCCTCACCTAACCCTCAGCCTACCCCTAAATCTAACACTGACCCTCACCCTAACCCTAACCTTCACCCAACCCTAACCCTCACCCTAAGCCTTACCCTCACCCTAACACTAAGCCTAACCCTAACAACAACCCTCCCAATAACCCTACCCTCAGCCTAAGCCTAAGCCTCACCCTAAACCTAACCCTACCCCTAAACCTCACCCTCACCTTAGCCCTCATACTAACCCTATTGCTAACACTAACCCTCACCCTAACACTAACCCTCACCCTAAACTTCCTCCTAACACTAACCCTAACCCTAACACTAAGCCTCAACCTAACCGTAACCCTAACACTAATCCTAAACTCCACCCTAACCCTAACCCTCACCCTAACCCTAACCCTAACCCTAAACCTCACCCTAACCCTCACCCTCACCTTAACCTTAACCAAAACCCTAACCCTCAACCTAACCCTAACCCTAACCGTCACCCTAACCCTCACACTAACCCTATCCCTCACCCTAACCCTAACCCTACCCCTCACCTTAAACTTCCTCCTAACACTAACCCTTACCCTAACCCTAAACCTCACCCTAACCGTAACCATAACCCTCACCTTCACCCTCACCCTAAACTGAACTGTAACCCTAACAATAACCCTAACCCTAACCCTAATCTTAACCCTCACCCTCACCCTAACACTAACCCTAACCCAAATCCTCAACCTCACCCTAAGTCTCAGCCTCACCCTCAACCTCACCTTCACCTTAACCCTCACCCTCACCCTAGCCCTCACCCTAACCCTAACCCTAACCCTAAACCTCACCCGCATCATCACCCTAACCCTCAGTCTAAACCTAATCCTATCTCTAATCATAATCCTCACCCTCACCCTCACCCTAACCCTTACCCTCACCCTCACCCTAACCTTAGCCGTAAACCTCAAATTAAAGCTAACCCTCACCCTAACCCCCACCCTAAACATAACCCTAACCCTCAAAATAACCCTAAAGTTCACCCTCAACCTAGCCCTCACCCTAACCCCAAGCCTCACCCTAAAACTCACCCTCACACCAGCCTCAAACTAAACCTAACCCTAACCCTCACCCTAACCCTAACCCTCACCCTAACCCTAACCCTCAGCCTAGCCTTCACCCTAACCCTAAATAACCCTCACCCTCACCCTCATCCTCACCCTCAGCGTAACACTAATCCTATCCATATTCCTAAATCTAAACCTCACCCTCACCCTAACCACCAAGATAATTCTTACCCACACACTAATCCTAACCCTAACCCTAACCCTAACTATCACACTAAACCTAACCCTCACCCTAACTGTAACCCTACCCGTTACCCTAACTGTCACCTTAACCCTAACCCTAAACCTCACCCTAAACCTCACCCTAAACCTCACAGTCACCCTAAACCTGACCCTAACCCTAATGCTAACCCTAACCATAACCCTCACCCTCACCCTAAACCTCACCCTACACCTCACTCTAATCCTAACCCTAACCCTCAGCCTAACCCACACCCTAACAATAACCCTAACCATCACCATATACCTCACACTAACCCTAATACTAACCTCCACCCTAACCCTAACGTTCACCCTAACCCTAACCCTAAACCTAACCCTCACGCTCACCCTCACCCTCTCCGTAACCCTAAGCCTAACCCAAACCCTCACCCTAACCCGAACCCTAACTCTAATACTAACCTCCACCCCAACCCTAAAGTTCACCCTAACCCTAACCCTAACCCTAAGCCTCACGCTCACACTCACCCTCTCCTTAGCCCTAAGCCTAACCCTAACCGTCACCCTAACCCTCCCCTTAACACTAAACCTAACCCTCACCCTCACTCTAATAGTAACCCTAAACCTCACCCTCACCCTAACTCTCAACCTTACTTTATCCTCACCCTAACCCTAACCCTCACATTAACCCTAATACTCACCCTAACCATAACCCTACCCCTAACCCTAACCCTCACCCTAATTTTTAGCCTAACCCTAACACTCTCCTAACCCTAACCCTAACACTAACCCTAACCCTCACCTAACCCGGTTATGGTTAATAACCCTCAACCTCATCCTAACCCTCACCATCACCTGAACCTGCACCCTCACCCTAACCCTCACCTAATCCTCACCCTAACCCTAACCTTACCTAACCAAGACCCTCACCCTCCCACTCACCTTCAGCCTAACCCTCACTCTCACCCTAGCCCTCACCCTAACCGTAACCCTAACCAAAAAATTCACCCGCACCCTCAGCCTAACCCTAACACTATCCCTATTCCTATCCCTAAACCTCGCCCTCACCCTAACCCTCACCATAACCCCTAACCTCACCCTCACCCTAACCCTAACAGTAACCCTCACACTAAACCTAACCTCACCCTAAACCTAACCCTACCCGTCATCATAACTCTTACACTAAACCTAACTCAAACCCTCACCCTAACCCTAACCCTCACACTCACCCAGGCTCTCACCATAACCCTTTCCCTCACCCTAAACCTCACCCTCATACCACCCTCAAATTAACCCTAACCCTAAACCTCACCCTAACCCTAAATCTCACCCTAACCCTAATCCTCACCCTAACCCTCAACCTAACCCTAACCCTAAAACTCACACTCACCCTCACCCTCACCATCGCCCTCAGCGTAACACTAACCATAACCCTAACCTAACCCTAAACCTCACCCTCACCCTAAACGTCACCCTAATTCTTACATTCACACTAATCCTAACCCTAACCATAACCCTAATACTTACACTAAACCTAACCCTCACCCTAACCATAACCATACCCATTACCCTAACCCTCACCCTAACCGTAACCCTATCCCTATGCCTACCCCTAACCCTATCCCTAACCCTCACCCTAACACTAACCCTAACCCTCACCCTTACCCTAAACCTCAAAATAAGCCTTAACCTCATCCTCACCCTAAACCTCATACTAAACCTAACCCTCAGCCTAACTCTAACCCTAACCGTCACCCTCACCCTTACCCTTACCCTCATGCTAACACTAACCCTAACCCTCACCCTAACCCTAAAACCAACCCTAACCCTAACCCTACCCCTCACCCTCAAGCTCACCTTAACCCTAACCATATCCCTCACCCTAAACTTCACTCTAACCCTAATGCTAACTCTAACACTCACCCTAACCCTCACACTATCACTTACCCACACGATAAACCTAAAACTAACCCTAACCGTCACCCTCACCTTAACCTTCAACCTAACCCTAACCCTAACCCTAAACCGAAAGCCTCCCCCTAACCCTAACCATAACTCTTACACTAATCCTAAACCTAACCCTCACCCTAACGCTAACCCTTACCCTAACCCTAACCCTAACTCTCACCTAACCCTCAGCCTAACCCTAACCCTAACCCTGACCGTCACCCTAACCCTAACCCTCACCTGAAACCTAACCCTCACTCTAACCCTTATCCTCAACCTAACACTAAGCCTAACCCTAACACCAACCCTCCCACTAACCCTAACCCTCAGCCTAAGCCTAAACCTCACCCTAAACCTAACCCTAACCCTAACCCTCACCCTCACCTTAGCCCTCACACTAATCCTATTGCTAAACCTAACCCTCACCCTAACACTAACCTTAACCCTAAACCTCACCCTAAGCTGAACCCTCACCTTAACCCTAACCAAAACCCTAAACCTCACCCTATCCCTAACCCTACCCCTCACCCTAAACTTCCTCCTAACACTAACCTAACCCTAGCCCTAAACCTCACCCTAACCGTAACCATATCCCTCACCTTCACCCTCACCCTAAACTGAACTGTAACCCTCACTCTAACCCTAACAATAACTCTAACCCTAACCCTAATCTTAACCCTCACCCTCACCCTAACACTAACCCTAACCCAAACCCTCAACCTCACCCTAACCCTCAGCCTCACCTTCAACCTCACCTTCAACCTAAACCTCACCCTCACACTAGCGCTCATCCTAACCCTAACCCTAACACTAAACCTCACCTGCACCCTCACCCTCACCCTCAGCCTAAACCTAACCCTATCTCTAATCATAACCCTAACCCTCACCCTCACCCTAACCCTCACCATAACACTTACCCTAACACTCACCCTAACCTTAACCGTAAACCTTACACTAAAGTTAACCCTCACCCTAACCCTCACCCTAAACATAACCCTAACCCTCATCATAACCCTAAAGTTCACCCTCAACCTAGCCCTCACCCTAACCACAAGCCTCACCCTAAACCTCACCCTTACACCAGCCCCAAACTAAACCTAACCCTAACCCTCACCCTAACCCTAACCCTAAACCTAACTCTCACCCTCACCCTCATCCTCACCCTCAGCGTAACTCTAATCCTATCCATATTCCTAAACCTAAACCTCACCCTCACCCTAAACATCACCCTAATTCTTACCCTCACACTAATCCTAACCCTAACCCTAACCATAACTCTCACACTAAACCTAACCCTCACCCTAACTGTAACCCTACCCCTTACCCTAACCCTCACCTTAACCCTAAAGCTAATCCTCACCCTAAACCTCATAGTCACCCTAAACCTGACCCTAAACCTAATCCTAACGCTAACCCTCACCCTAAACCTAACCCTCACTCTGACCCTAACCCTCACCCTAAACCTCATCCTAATCCTAACACTATCCCTCAGCCTATCCCACACCCTAACACTAACCCTAAACCTAACCCTCTCCCTAAACCTCACCCTTACCCTAATCCTAACCCTCACCCTAAACCTAACCCTAACACTCACCCAAAAACTCAACCTCACCCTCACTCTAACCCTAACCCTCACCCTAACCCTCACCATCACCATAACCTTCACTCTTACCGTAACCCTCAATCTCACCCTAACACTCACCCTTACTCTTATTCTTCCTCTCACCCTAACCCTCACCCTAACCCTAACCCTCAACCTAACCTAACCTGAACCCTCACCCTAGCCCTCAACCTAAAGCTAATGCTAACCCTAACACTCACCCTAACCCTAACCCTTAACCTCACCCTAAACCTAACCCTAAAACTAACCCTCACTCTCACCCTAAACCTCACCCTAAGCCTAACCCTCACCCAAACACTTACCCTCACCGTAACAGTAACCCTGACGCTAAACCTCACCTCACCCGCAACCTCACCGTAACCGTAACCCTAAACCTAACCCTAACAATAACACTAACCCTCACCCTAACCCTAACCTCACACTCACCCTAACCCTCACCCTAAAACCTATCTTCACCCTAACCCTCATCCTAACTCTAAACCTAACCCTAAACCTCACCCTAACCCAAACACTAACCATAACCCTTAAACTAACCCTGAACTTCACCCTAACCCTAACCCTGCCTCTCATCCTAACCATCATCCTAACCCTAACTCTCAACCCTCACCCTGACCCTAAACCTAATCCTAAACCTCACCTGCACCCTAAGAGTCACGCTCACCATCACCCTCACCCTAACCCTCAATCTCACCCTAAACATCAACCTATACCTAACCCTCACCCTAACCCTAAGCCTAACACTCATCCTAATCCTAACCCTCACCCACATCTAATCCTCAGCCTATCCCTAACCCTAACCCTAACGCTCACACTCACCGTAACCCTAACCCTCAAACTCACCTTCACCCTCAGCTTAAACCTAAGCCTAACAATAACCCTAACCATAACCCTCACAATCACCCTCATCCTAAGCCTAAGCCTAACCATAAACCTAACACTCAAACTCACCCTCACCCTAACCCTAACCCAAACCCTCAACCGAACCCTCACCCTCAACCTAAACATCACCCTAAACCTAACCCTCAAACTAACCTTTAGCTTAACCCTCAATCTAACCTTAACCCTCACACTCACCCTCACCCTCAGGCTCACCCTAACCCTAATCCTAACCCTCACCCTCACCCTCAACCTAAACCTATTTCTAACCCTCAACCTCACCCTATCCCTAACCCTAACCCTAACCCTCACATAACCCTAACCCTAACCTTCAACGTCACCCTAACCCTCACCATTACCCAAACCCTCACCCTAACCCTAACCCTCACCCACACCCTAACGCTCAAGCTCACCCTCACCCTAAACCTCAACTAATCGTCACACTAACCCTCACCCTAATCCTAACCCTAAACCTCACCCTAACCCTAAGCATAACCATAAACCTAACCCTCACCCTAACACTCACCCTAAACCTAACCCTCTCCCTAACCCTAAAACTCACCCTAATCCTCACCCTAACCCTCACTCTCACACTCACCCTCACCCTAACCCTCACCATAACCCTCACCCTAACCCTAATGCTAACTCTAACACTCACCCTAACCCTCATGCTATCACTTACCCACACCCCAAACCTAAGCCTAACCTTAAACCTCACCCTCACACTAAACCTCACCCTAACCCTAAACCTAATCCTAACCGTCACCCTCACACTATCCCTAACCCTAACCCTAACCCTCACATAACCCTAACCCTAACCTTCAACGTCACCCTAACCCTCACCATTACCCGAACCCTCACCCTAACCCTAACACTCACCCACACCCTAACTCTCAAGTTCACCCTCACCCTAAACCTCAACTAATCGTCACCCTAACCCTAACCATTACCTAACCAAGACCCTCAGCCTAACCCTCAACTTCACCCTAACCCTCACCCTCACCCTAGAACTCACCCTAACCATAAACATAACCCTAACCCTAAACCTTACTCTCACCCTCAGGCTCACCCTCAGCCTAAACCTAACCCTATCCTTAATCCTAACCCTAACCCTCACCCTCAATCTAAGCCTCACCATAACCTTTACCCCCACCCTCACCCTCAACCTAAACGTAACCCTCACACTAAACCTAACCCTCATCCTAAACTTAACCCTACCCCTCACACTAAACATAACCCTAACCCTAAAGCTCACCCTCACGCTAGCCCTCACCCTAACCCTAATTCTAACCCTAACCCTTATCCTCACCCTAAACCTCACACTAGCCCTAACCCAAGTCCTCAGTCTAACCCTAACCCTAACCCTTACCCTAACCCTCAACTTCAGGCTAACCCTCACCGTTACTCTTACCATCACGCTCGTCCTAACCCTCACCCTAAACCTAACCTAATCCATCACTATAACCCTAACCCCCACCCTCACCATCACCCTCATCGTAACCCTATGCCTAAGCCTAACCCTAACCCTTTCCCTCACCCTCACCCTAGCCCTCACCCTAACCCTAATCCTAACCCTAACCCTAACCCTAACTCTCACCCTAACCCTAAGGCTAAACATCACCCTAAGCCTAATCCTCTCCCCAACCATCACCCTCAACCTTACCTTAAGCCTAAGCCTAATACTAATCCTAACCCTCACACTCACCCTCACCCTAAACCTAATCCTAACCCTAACCCTAAACCACAACCTAACCCTCACCCTAAACCTAACGCTAACCCTAACACTAGCACTAACCCTAACAGTCACCATATCCCTCAGCCTCAACCTAACTCTAACTCTGAACCTCACCCTCACCCTATCCCTAATCCTAACCTTATCCTTAAACCTCACACTAACCCTAACCCTAAATCTCACCCTCACCCTCACCCAAACCGTAACTCTAACCCTAACCCTAACATTAACACTAATCCTAACCCTAAAACTAACCCTAAACCTAACGCTAAACTTCACCCTCAGCCTCACCCTAATTGCAAATGTAACCTAACCATAACACTTACAATGATCCTAACCCTAATCCTAACCATCACCCTCACCCTAACCCTAATCCTCACCCTAACCCAGACTCTAACCCTAACCCTGACCCTCACTGTAACCCTCACCATCATCTCAACCCTCACCCTCACCCTAACCCTAACCCTCACCCTAACCCTTGACCTCACCCTAATCCTAACACTAAGCCTAAACAAAAACTCACCCTAACCCTCACCCTCAACCTAACTGTAACCCAAAACCTAACGATCAACCTAACCCTCACCCTAACCCTAACCCTAAACCTAACCCTAAACCTCACAGTAACCCTAACCCTCACCCTAAACCTAACCCTACCCCTCACCCTACCCCTCATTGTAACTCTAATCCCAACCCTAACACTCACCCTCACCGTCACCCTAACACTCACACTAACCCTAACCATCACCCAAACCCTAACCCTCACACTCTCCAGAACCCTCATCCTGACTCTAACACTCACCCTCACCCCAACCCTCACCCTGACCTAATCCTCACCCTAACCCTAACCCTCACACTAACCCTAAACTTAACTTTAACCCTACTCCTCACCCTACCCCTCTCCCTAACTCTAACCGTAACCCTAACACTAACCCTCACCCTAATCCTAACCCTTACCCTCACCCTCACCCTAAACCTTACCCTTAACTTAAATCTCACCCTAACCCTAACCCTCATTCTACACATCACCCTAACCATAACCCTCACTCTAACCCTAACCCTATCACTCACACGAAACCTGACACTCACCCTAACCCTCAACGTAACCCTAACCTCCAACCTAATATTAACCCTCACCCTAACCCTAACGCTAACCCTCACCCTATCCCTAACCCTCACCCTAACCTTTATCCTCACTCTAAACCTATCCCTCACAGTAACCCTAATCCACACCCTAACCCTAACTCTACCCCTCACCCTAACACTCACTCTAACCCTAACCCCAACCTTCACTGTCACCCTAACACTCAGCCTAATCCTCAACCTTATCCTCACCCTAACCCTAACCCTAAGCCTAACCCTCACCCTAAACCTTAACCTCACCCTCATCCTAAACCTAAACCTCACCCTAACCCTAAACCTAACCCTAAACCTCACCCTAGCCCTCACCCTAACCCTAATTCTAACCCTAACCCTCACCCTAATCCTAAACCTAGCCCTAACCCTTACCCTATCTCTAACCCTCACCCTAACCCTAGCCCTCACCCTAACCCTAATAGTAACCCTCACCCTCACCCTAACCCTAACCCTCATCCTCACATTAACCCTAACCCTAATAATCAGTCTAACCCTCACCCTAACCCTAACCCGAACCCTTACCCTAACCCTCACCCTAACACTAAAACTCACGCTTATATTAAACCTCACCCTCAGCCTAACCCTCACCTTTACCCTTACCATCACCCTCACCCTAACACTCACCATATCCCTAACCCTCACCCTAGCCCTCACCCTAAACCTAACCCTAACCCTCACCCTCACCTTCAACCTCACCCTCAGCCTAACAATAACCCTATCACTATTCCTAAAACTAAACCTCACCCTCACCCTAACCATCACCCTAATTCTTACCCTCACACTAATCCTAACCCTAACCCTAAATCTAACTCTCACACTAAACCTAACCCTCACCATAAACTTAACCCTACCCCTTATCCTAACACTCACCTTAACCCTAACCCTAAACCTCACCCCAACCCTCAGCCTAAACCTCCCCGTCACCCTAAAGCTGACTCTAACCCTAATAATAATCCTAAACCTCACCAGAACTCTAACCTTCACCCTCACCCTAACCCTCACCCTAATCCTAAGCCTAACCCTCAGCCTAAACCTCAGCCTAACCCTCAACCTAACCCTAAGGATAACCCTAATCCTAACACTCACCCTAACCCGAACCCTCACCCTAACCCTAAACCTCACCCTAATCCTCACCCTAACCCTCACTATCACTTGCATCCTCACCCTCACCCTCACCCTAGCCCTAATGCTAACTCTAACCCTCACCCTTACCCTCATGCTATCACTTACCCACACCACAAACCTATCCCTAACCTTAAAACTCACCCTCACCCTAAACCTCACCCTAACCCTAAACTTAATCCTAACCCTCACCCTAACACTTACCCTCACCCTAACACTAAACCTCATACTAACCTTAAGCCTCACCATAACCCTAAACCTCACCCTCACCATAACCCTAACCCTAACTCTAACCCTAACACTCACCCTATCCCTAAACCTAACACTAACCCTAACACTAACCATCACCCTAACCCTAACTCTAAACCTAAACCTCAACCTCAACCTAACCCTAACCCTAACCCTAAACCTCACCCTAAACCTAACCCTAAACCTCACCTTCATCCTAACCCTCATCCTAACCCTCACCCTAAACCTAATCCTAACCATCACCCTAACCCTAATCCTCAAGCTCAACCTCACCCTCAGCATAACCCTAACCCTAAACCTAAACCTAAACCTAATCCTAACCCACACAATCACCCTCACCCTAACCTTAACCCTAAGCATAACCTATCCCTAACACTAACCCTCACCCTAACACTTCCCCTCACCCTAACACTAACCCTAACTCTAACACTAACCCTCACAATAACCCTAACTCTCACATTAACCCTAACCCTCACCCTAACCCTAAAGCTAAACTTCACCCTCACCCTAGCCCTCACTGTAACCTTAATGCTAAACCTAACCCTCAACCTAATCATAACCCTCATCCTCACCCCAAACCTCACACTAACCCTAACCTAATCCTCAATCTAACCCTCACCCTATCCCTAACCCTTAACCTAACCCTCACCCTAACCCTATCCCTCACCCTTATCTTAACTCTCACCCTCAACCTAACCCTCACTTTTATTCTTACAATCACCCTCACACTAACCCTCACCCATACCCCAACCCTCACCATAGCCCTCACCCAACCCTAAACCCAACTCTCACCCTCACCCTCACCCTCAGCGTAACATTAACCCTATCACTATTCCTAACCCTAAACCTCACCCTCACCCTAATTCTTAACCTCACATTAATCCTAACACTAAACCTATCCATAACCCTACCCCTTATCCTAACCCTCACATTAACCCTAACTCTAACCCTCACCCTAAACCTCACGGTCACCCTAAACCTAACCCTAACCCTAATAATAACCGTAACCCTCACCCTAATACTAACCCTCACCCTCACCCTAACCCTCAACCTAACCCTCACCCTAATCCTAATCCTAACCCTCAGCCTAACCCTGAAACTAACCCTAAGCATAACCCTAACCCTAACCCTCACAGTAACCCTCACCCTAAACCAAACCCTAACCCTAACCCTCACACGCAGCCTAACCCTCACACTAACCCTTAACCTCATCCTCACCCTAAACCTCACACTTAATCGAACCCTCACCATAACTCTAACCCTAACTGTCACCCTCAACGTCACCCTCACGCTAACCCTAACCCTAACCCTCACCCTAACCCTAAAACTCACCCTAATCCTCACCTTAAACCAAACTCTCACCCTCACCCTCACCCAAACCCTAAACTTAACCCTCACCCTAACCCTAATGCTAACTCTAACACTCACCCTAACCCTCATGCTATCACCCACACCACAAACCTAACCCTAACCTGAACCCTCACCCTCACCCTAAACCTCACCCTAACCCTAAAACTAATCATAACCCTAACCCCCACCCTCAACCTAACCCTCACCATAACCCTTACCCTCACCCTCACCCTCACCCTAACCATAACCCTCACACTAAACCTAACCCTCACCCTAAACCTAACCCTACACCTCACCCTAACCCTCACCCTAAACTTAGCCCTTACCCTAACCCTCACCCTCATGCTAACCCTCACCCTAACCCTAATTCTAACCCTAACCCTCATCCTCACCCTAAACCTCACACTAACCCTAACCCTAATCCTCAATCTAACCCTAACCTTAACACTTACCCTAACCCTCACCCTAACCCTAACCCTCACCCTTACTGTAACCCTCACGTTCAGCCTAACCCTCAACTTTACTCTTACCATCACGCTCATACTAACCCTCACCCTAACCCGAACCCTCATCCTAAACCTCCCCCTAACAATAACAATATCCATCATCATAACCCTAACCCTCAACCTCACCATCACCCTCAGCCTAAACCTATGCCTAAACCTAAACCTAACCCTAACCCTCACCCTCACCCTAGCCCTCACCCTAACCCTAATCCTATCCCTAACCCTCATGCTAACCCTCACACTAACCCTAAGGATAAACATCACAAAAAGCCTAATACTCATATCCACCCTCACCCTCAGCCTAAGCCTAAGCCTAACCCTAATCCTAACCCTAAACCTCACACTCACCCTCACCCTAACCTAATCCCAAACCTAACCCTAAACCTCAACCTAACCCTCACCTTATACCTAATGCTAACCCTAACACTAACCCTAACCCTGACCCTCACCCTAACCCTCCCCCTCAACCTAACTCTAACCCTAAACCTCACCCTGACCCTATCCCTAATCCTAACCCTAACCCTAACCCTAAAATTAACCATCATCCTCACCCTCACCCTCACCCAAACCGAAAGTCAAACCCTAACCCTAACATTAACACTAATCCTAACCCTAAAACTAACCCTAACCCTAACCCTAAACTTCACCCTCAGCCTCATCCTCACTGGAAATGTAACAGTAACCATAACACTTACAACAACCCTAACCGTAATCCTAACCATCACCCACTCCCTAACCCTAATGCTAACCCTAACCATCACGCTAACATTAACCCTCACCCTCACTGAAACCCTAACCCTCATCTTAACTCTCAACCTAACCCTAAGCCTAACCCTCACCCTAACCCTTAACCTCACCTTAATCCTAACACTAAGCCTAACCTAAATCTCACCCTAATCCTCACCCTCAGCCTAATCCTAACCCAAACCCCAACCCTCAAACTAACCCTCACCCTAACCCTAACCCTAACCCTAAACCTCACATTAACCCTAACACTCACCCTAACCATATCCCAAACCCTCACCCTATCCCTGATGCTAACTCTAACCCTCATCATTACCAGAACCCTAAACCTAACCATAAACCTCACCTTAAGGCTAACTCTAACCCTAAACCTAACCCTAACCCGCACCCTAACCCTAACCCTCACATTCACCCTCACCCTCAGCTTAATCCTAAGCCTAACCTTAACACTAACCCTAACCCTCACACTCACCCTCACCTTAACCCTAATCCTAAACTTACCCTATCCGTGCACCTAACCCTCAACCTAACCCTCACCCTAAGCCTAACCCTAACACTAACCCTAACCCTAACACTCACCCTAACCCTGACCCTAACCCTAACTCTAACCCGAAACCTCAACTTCACCCTAACCCTAAATCTAACCCTAACCCTAACCCTAAATGTCACCCTAACCCTAACCCTAAACCTCACCCTCACCCTCAAACTCACCATAAATATAAACCTAACCCTAACCCTAACAATAACCCTAACCGTAACCCTAAACCTCACCCTAACCATAACCCTCACCCTAACGCTAAACCTCACCCTAACATTTACGCTCACCCTAACACTAACCCTCACACTAAACCTAACCCTCACCATAAACATAAACATCACCCTAACCCTAACCCTAACCCTAACCCTAATTCTAACACTTACCCTCACCCTAACCCTAACCCTAATCCTCAATCTAACCCTAACCCTAACCCTTACACTAACCCTCAACCTAAACCTAACCATTACCCTTACTGTAACCCTCAGGCTCATACTAACCCTCACCCTAACACGAACCCTCATCCTAACCCTCACCCTAAACCTAACCATATCCATCACCATAACACTAACCCTCACCCTCACCATCACCCTCAGCCTAAACCTATGCCTAAGCCTAACCCTAACCCTAACACTCACTGTCACCTTAGCCCTCACCCAAACCCTAATCCTACCGCTAACCCTCATCCTAACCCTCACCCTAAACCTCTTACCCCTCACCCTAACCCTCATCCTAACCCTAATCCTACCCAAAACCTATCCCTAACGCTAATCCAAACCCTAACCCTCACCCTCATCATAACTAACCTTAACCCTAACACTAACTCTCACCCTCACCCTCACCCTCAGCCTAACCCTGACCCTCACACTAACCCTAACCATCACGCTAACCCTCCACCTAATCCTCAACACTAAACCTAACCATAACCCTTACACAAACCCTAACCCTAAACATCACCAAAAACCTCAATAACCCTAAATCTAGTCCTAACCCTAACCCTTACCCTCACCCTAACCCTAACACTCACCCTAACCCTAACCTTCACCCTAACACTAAGCCTAACCCTAACACAAACCCTCACACTAAACCTAACCCTCAGCCTAAACCTAACCCTCAACCTAAAACTAACCCTAACCCAAATCCTCACCCTCATCTTATCCCTCACACTAACCCTTTTCCTATCACTAACCCTAACCCTCACCCTTTAAGTAACCCTAACCCTCACCAAAAACCTCACCCTTACCCTTACCTTAACCTCACCCTAACCCTCACACTAACCCAAAACCTCAACCTAACCTAATCAAAGCACTCACACTAAACCTCACCTTAAACCTAATGCTAACACTAACACTCACCCTCACCCTAACCCTCACCCTAAACCTGAACCTCACTCTAACCCTAACCCTAACCCACAACCTCACCCTAAACCTCACCCTAACCCTAACCCTCACCCTAATCCTTACCCTCACCCTAACCCTCACCCTAAACCTAACCCTAAGCTAACCCTAAACCTCAACCTAACCCTCACCCTCACCCTAACCCTAACCTTCACCCTAACACTAAGCCTAACCCTAACACAAACCCTCACACTTACCCTAAACCTCAGCCTAAACCTAACCCTCAACCTAAACCTAACCCTAACTCAAATCCTCACCCTCATCTTATCCCTCACACTAACCCTTTTCCTATCCCTAACCCTAACCCTAACCCTAACCCTCACCCTTTCCATAACCCTCACCCTCACCAAAAACCTCACCCTTACCTTTACCTTACCCTCACACTAACCCTCACACTAAGCCAAAACCTCAACCTAACCTAACCAAAACACTCACACTGAACCTCACCCTAAACCTAATGCTAACCCTAACACTCACCCTCACCCTAACCCTCACCCTAAACCTGAACCTCACTCTAACCCTAACCCTAACCCACAATCTCACCCTAAACCTCACCCTAACCCTAACCCTCAACCTAATCCTTACCCTCACCCTAACCCTCACCATAAAACCAACCCTAAACTAACCATAAACCTCACCCTAACCCTCACCCTCATCCTAACCCTAATCCAAACCCTATCCCTCAGCCTAAACCTCACCCTAACCCTAACCTTAACCTTCACACTAAACCTAACCCTCACCCTAACCTTAACCCTACCCCTCACCCTCACCCTAACCCTCATGCTCACCCTAAACCTAACCCTAACCCTATCCGTCACCCTCACCCTCACCCTCATCCTCACCCTCACCCTAAACCTAATCCTAACAATAACCCTAATGGTAAACCTAACACTCACCTTAACCCTAACCCTCAAGCTAACCCTCATCCTCACCCTCACCCTCACCTTAACCCTAAGCCTAACCCTAACTGTCACCCTCACCCTCAACTTAACACTAAAGCTAACCCTAACCCTCACACTAACAGTAAACCTAACCCTAACTCTCACCCGAACCGTCACTCTAACATTAACCTCACCCTAACCCTAACCTTCACATTAACCCTAATGCTCACCCTAACCTTAACAGTATCCCTCACCCAAACCCTCATCCTAACTCTAACCCTAAACCTAAACCTAACCCTCACCTAACCCTAAATCTCAACCTTATCTAACACTCAACATCACCTGAACCCCCACCCTAAACCTAACACACACCCACACCCTATCCCTAAACCTCACCCTCACCCTCACCCTCACCTAATCCTCACCCTAACACTAACCATTATCTAACAAAGGCCCTCACCCTCACCCTCACCCTAACCTTCACCCTAACCCTCACCCTCACCCCAGCCCTCACCCTAAACGTAACCCTACCCGTAAACCTCACCCGCACTCTCACCTTCATGCTCAGCCTTACCCTAACCCTACCCCTAATCCTAACCCTAACCATCAATCCCATCATAACCCTCACCATAAACCTTACTGCCACCCTCACCCTAAGCCTAACCATAACGCTCTCACTAAACCTAACCCTCACCCTAAATCTAACCCTACCCCTCACCCCAAACAACAACCTAAACCTAACCCTAACCCTCACCCTAACGCTAACCCTAACCTTCACCCTAGCCCTCATCCTAATCCTAAACATCATCCTAAACCTCACCCTTACACCAACCACAAACTAACCCTAACCCGAACCCTCACCCTAAGCTTAACCCTCACCCTAACCCTAACCCGCATCCTATCACTCACCCTAACCCTAACCCTAAACCTCCCCGTCACCCTAACCCTAAACCTAACCCTAACCCTCACCCTAACCCTCACCCTAACACTAAACCTAACCCTAACCCTCACCTTTACCTTAACCCTCACCCTAACCCTTAACCTCATCCTCACTCTAAACCTCACACTAAACCTAACCCTCACCCTAACTCTAACCCTAACCGTCACCCTCACCCTCACCCTCACGCTAACCCAAACCCTAACCCTCTCCCTCACCCTCACCCAAACCCTACTAATAACTCTAACACTCAATCTAACCCTCACGCTATCACTTAAACACACCATAAACCTAAATATAACCCTAACCCTCACCCTCACCATAAACCTCACCCTAACCCTAACAGTAACCCAAACACGAAACCCTTAACCTAACCCTAAACTGAGCCCGAAACCTCATCCGAAAACTTAACCCTAAACCTAAACCAAACCCTCAAGCTAACAGTCACCCTAAACCTAAACCTATCCCTAACCCTAACCCTCACCCTAACCCGCACCCTAAACCATATCCTCACCCTCAACCTAACCCTAAACCTAACGCTAACCCTCACAATAAATCTAACCTCACCCTAAACCTAAACTTACCCCTCACCCTAACCATCATCCTAACCCTAAACCAAACCCAAAACCTCTCCCTAACCCTAATCCTAACCCTAACTCTCACCTTCACCCTCACCCTCAGCCTAACCCTAACCCTCCCACTAACCCTAACCGTCAAGCTAACCCTCAACCTAATCCTCACACTAACCCTAACCCTAACCCTTACACTAACCCTAATACTAAACCTCAACAAAACCCTCAATAACCCTAAACCTAGATCTTACCTTAAAACTTACCCTCACCCTAAACCTAACCCTCACCCTCACCCTAACCCTAACCCTCACCCTAAACCTAACCCTCACCCTAAACCTTACCCTCACCCTAATACTAAGCCTAAACCTAACACCAACACTCACACTAACCCTAACCTTGAGCCTAAACCTAACCCTCAACCTAAACCTAAACCTAACCCTAATCCTCACCCTCACCTTATCCCTCACACTAACCCTTTTCCTAACCCTAACTCTAACCCTCGCCCTAACCCTAACCCTCTCCCTTTCCGTAACCCTCACCCTCACCAAACACCTCACCCTTACCCTTACCTTACCCTCACCCTAACCCTCACACTAACCCAAAACCTAACCCTAAACTAACCAAAACACTCACACTAAACCACACCCTAACCCTAATGCTAACCCTAACACTCACCCTCACCCTAAACCTCACCCTAAACCTTCACCTCAACCTAACACTAACCCTAAACCTCAACCTCAACCTAAACCTGACCCTAAGCCTAACCCTCATCCTAACCCTTACCCTCACCGTAACCCTAAACCTAATCTAACCCTTAACCTCACCCTAACCCTCACTCTCACCCTAAACCTAATCTAAAACCTAACCCTCAACGTAACCTAATCCTAACCTTAACCCTAACCTTCACATTAACCCTAACCCTCACCCTAACCTTAACCCTACCCCTCACCCTAAACCTCATCCTAACCCTAACCCTAAACCTAACCCTAACCCTAAACCTCACACTAATCCTAACCCTCACCCTCACCCTCACCATCAACATAAACATAAGCCTAACCCTAAACCTAAAAATAACCCTAACCCTAACCCTTATCCTAACCCTCACTTTCACCCTCACCTTAACACTAACCCTCACCCTTAACCTAACCCTCAACCTAACCCTAAACCTAACCCTAAAACTTACGCTCACCCTAACACTAACCCTAACCCTAAAACTAGCCATTACACTATCCCTAATCCTCAGCCTAACCCTAACCCTCAACCTAACCCTATCCCTAACCCTAACCCTCACCCTCACCCTAGGCCTCACCCTAAACCTAATCCTAATCCTAACCCTCACCCTAAACCTAACCCTCACCCTATTCCCAAACCTCAATCTCACCCTCACCCTAACCCTAACCCCAAACCTAACACTCACCCTAAACCTCACCCTTACTGTAAACCTAAACCTAACCCTCACCCTAACCCACAAGCTTACCATAATCCTCACCATAACCATAACCCTCACACTTAACATTACTCTCACCCTCAACCTAACACTCACCCTAAACCTAACCCTCACACTAACCTTACGCTAACCCTCACACTAAACCTCACCCTAACCATAATGCTAACCCTAACACTCACCCTGACCCTAACCTTCACCCTAACCTGAAACCTCACCATAAACCTAACCCTATCCCTAACCCTCAACCTAACCTTTACCCTCAACCTAACACTAACACTAACCCTCACACTAACAATAAACCTCACCCTAACTCTAAACTCACCCTAACCCTAATCCTCACCCTAAACCTAATCCTAAACCTCACCCTCACCCTAACCTTTAACCTTACCCTCACCCTAACCCTCACACCAACCCTAACCCTAAGCCTAACCGTTACCCTCTCCGTCACGCTCACCCTCAGCCTAAATTTAAACCTAAACCTACTCTTAACCCTAACCCTCACCTTCACCCTCACACTAACCCTAACCCTAAACCTAACTCTAAGCATAACCCCCACACTCACACTCACCCTCACGCTAAGCCTCACTGTCACCCTCACGCTAATCTGCACCCTAACCCAAAGCCTAACCCTCACCCTAAACCTATCTCTCACCCTAACCATAAACCTCACAATCACCCTCACCCTCACCTCACCCTAACCATAAACCTAACCCTAACCCTCACCCTAAACCTCACCCTAATCCTAATGCTAACGTTAACCCTCACACTCACCGTAAACCTCATGCTAACCATTACTCTCACTGTAAATCTAACCCTAAACCTAACCCTCACCCTGACCCTAACCCTCACGTAAACCCTAACCCTAAACCTAATCCTAACCCTCATCCTAAACCTCACCCTAACCCTAAACCTATCCCTAACCCTAACGCTAACCCAAACGCTCACCCTCACCCTCACCCTAACCTAATCCTAACCCTAACCCTCACCCTAACCCTCACCATTAACCTTAAACTAACCCTCATACTAACCATCACCGTAACTCTAACCCTCACCCTAACCTACCACTAAACCTCACCCTAACACTCACCCTCACCCTATCCCTATTCCTCACCCTAAACCTCACACTCACACTCACCCCACCCTATTCCTAACCCTAAATCTCAACCTCACCCACACCCTAACCCTCACCCTCACCCTCACACTAACCCTAACCCTAACCCACAACCTAACCCTAACGCTAAACCTAACCCTCACCCGAACCCTAAACCTAACCCTCACCCTCACACTCACCCTAACCCTAACCCTAAACCTAACCCTCATGCTAACTCTAACCCTAACCCTAATGGTAAACATAACCCTCACCCTCACCCTAAACCTCACCTTAAACCTTACCCTCACCCTAACCCTCATTTTAACCCTCACCCTAACCCTAACCCTAACCATCACCCTAACCCTAATCCTCAACCCCACCCTCACCCTAAGCCTAACCCTAAGACTAAGCCTAACCCTAACCCTACCCCTCAGCCTAATGCTCACCCTAACACTAATCCTAACCCTAATACTCACCCTATCCCTAACCCTAACCCTAACCCTCACCCTAACACTAACACTAATGCTAACCATAAACCTCACCAACAATCTAACCCTCACCCTAACCCCTACCCTCCGCCTAACC